>NC_056444.1:8694560-8994560 GCF_018296145.1 Oncorhynchus tshawytscha
ATTGACATCACAGCTAGGAGGTGACTGTTCTTTGGATACGTTGACATTTGTTACATCACAGCTAGAAGGTGACTGTTCTGTGAATACGTTGACATCACAGCTAGGAGGTGATCTGATCACCTGATCTGCTAGTGCTTTAGCTTAAATCCTTGGACTATCGTTGTCGAGCCATACATGGAGATGAATGAAATCTGTCAGATTAATCGCCTGAGTTAGAATACCTCACGATAATCTGTAGACCATACTATTTACTGGGAAAATGTTCATCTATATTTTTCATAGCTGTCTATTCACCACCACAAACCGATGCTGGCACTGATACGTCACTCAACAAGCTGTATAGGGCCATAAGCAAGGAAGAAAATGCACATTCAGAGGTGGCGTTTCTCGTGGCGGGTGATTTTAATGCAAGGAAACTGAAATCTGCTTTACCTCGTGTTTACTAGTATTTCACCTGTGCAACTAGAGGTGAAAAAAATCTAGATCACCTTTATTCCACACACAGAAACGCATACAAGGCCCTCCCTTGTCCCTCCTTTGGCAAATCAGACCTATCCTCCTGCATCCTGCTTACAAGCAAAAACTGAAACAGGAAGTAGCAAGTGACGCACTCAATACGGAAGAGGCCCGATGAAGCGGTTGCTAAGCTACAGGACTGTTTCTCTTGCACAGATTGGAATATGTGACCGGGATTCATTCGATAACATTGAGGAACTTACCACATCAGTCTCCGGTTTCATTAATAAAGTGCAACGACGCCTTTGTCCCCACCGTGACCATATGTACAAGCCCCAACCAGAAACCATACAGTACACAGTACAAACAGCTGTCGTCAAACATTCACCACAAAATTGAACCTTTGTTCGGGTTATATGAATATGGATTTATTAGCGCATAACTATCCCTTTCACAATGATAACATGCAAATTAACATCTATGGAAGATTTGTGTGAACAATCGAGTAAAGCAGATCTCAAGTTAGGATTGGGTACATTTAATGCATTTATAATGAGTGACAGTTGAAGGACAAGGACCTCCAGGAGTTAGATAGATAGCTAGCTTCATTCCTGCATTCGCTCTTCAATAACAGCCATGTTCGTAATGGAAAAAATTCAGTAAGGAACTCATCTCTCTCAAGGAGCGTCTGCGTGTGTGTGTGTGTGTGTGTGTGTGTGTGTGTGTGTGTGTGTGTGTGTGTGTGTGTGTGTGTGTGTGTGCGTGTGTGTGCGTGTGTGTCACCACATGGTAGATATACAGGTAACTGCCAAAATAAAGGAATCACCAACATAAAAAGTGTCTTAATAGGGTGTTGGGCAACACGAGCCAGAACAGCTTCAATGGACCACGAGCCAGAAGAGCTTGGCATACAGTGCCTTCGTAAATTCAAACGCCTTGACTTTTTCAACATTTTGTTACATTACATCCTTATTCTAAAATGGATTAAATCGTTTTTCCCCTCATCAATCTACACACAATACCCCATGATGACAAAGCAAAAACTGTTTTGTAGATTTGTTTGCAAACAAAATCCCCAAAAACTGAAATATCACATTTATATAAGTATTCAGACCATTTACTCAGCACTTTGTTGAACCACATTTGACAGTGACTACAGTCTAGAATCTTCTTGGGTTTGACGCTACAAGCTTGACACACCTGTATTTGGGGAGTTTCTCCCATTCTGATCTGCAGATCCTCTCAAGCTTTTTCAGGTTGGATGGGGAGCGTCACAGCACAGCTATTTTCAGGTCTCTATAGAGATGTTTATAGTCCGGGCTCTGACTGGGCCACTCAAGGACATTCACACACTTGTCCTGAAGCCACTCCTGTGTTGTCTAGGCTGTGTGCTAAGGGTCGTTGTCCTGTTAGAAGATGAACCTTCATCCCAATCTGAGGTCCCGCCCTGAAGCATGTTTTCATCAAGGATCTCTCTGTACTTTGTTCAGTTCATTTTTACCTCAGTCCTGACTAGTCTCCCAGTCCCTGCTGCTGAAAAACATTCCCACAGCGTGATGCTGCCACCACCATGCTTCACCGTAGGGATGGTGCCAGGTTTCCTCCAGACGTGACGCTTGGCATTCAGTCCAAAGAGTTCAATCTTGGATTCATCAGACCAGAGAATATTTTTTCTCATGGTCTGGGCGTCTTTAGGTGCTTTTGGCAAACTCCAAGCCAGCTGTCATGTGCCTTGTACTGAGGAGTGGCTTCCGCCTGGCCACTCTACCATAAAGGCCTGATTGGTAGAGTGGTGCAGAGATGTTTGTCCTTTTGTCAGAGTGGTTCTTGGTCACCTCCCTGTTTGGTCGGGAAGCCAGCTCTAGGAGTACAATCAATTGAATTTACCACAGGTGGACTCCAATCAAGTTGTAGAAACATCTCAAGGATGATCAATGAAAACAGGATGCACCTGAGCTTAATTTCGTGTCTCATAGCAAGGGGTCTGAATACTTATGTCAATAAGGTCATTCTGATTTTTATTTTTAATACATTTGCTAACTTTTCTAAAAACCTGTTTAAGCTTTGTCATTATTATTGTGTGTAGTTTGATTTTTTTTAAATATATGTTTATTTCAGAATATGTCTGTAACTGTCACGTTCTGACCATAGTTCTGCTATTTTATTCTTTGTTTTAGTATGGTCAGGGCGTGAGTTGGGGTGGGCAGTCTATGTTTGTTTTTCTATGTTGGTTTTTGTGTTCGGCCTAGTATGGTTGTCAATCAGAGGCAGGTGTCGTTAGTTGTCTCTGATTGAGAATCATACTTAGGTAGCCTGGGTTTCACTTTTGGTTTGTGGGTGTTTGTTTCCGTGTGAGTGCTTGGGCCACACGGTACTGTTTCGGTTTTGTAAATTCACGTCATCATTTATTGTTTTGATTCAGTGTTCAGTGCTTTCTTTAATTAAAATCATCGTGAACACTTACCACGCTGCACTTTGGTCCGATCCGTACTCCTCCTCAGACGAAGAGGAGGAAATCCGTTACAGAAACATCCACCACAAGAGGACCAATCAGCGTGGTAACGGGCAGCAGCAGCAGCAACCGAAAACACAAGACTCCTGGACTTGGGAGGAGATTTTGGACAGCAAGAGACGCAGGTATGAGGAGGCAGCACGGCAGCGTGGCTGGAAGCCCGAGAGGCAGCCCCAAAAATGTCTTGGGGGAGGCACACTGGGAGTGTGGCTAAGTCAGGTAGGAGACCTGAGCCAACTCCTTGTGCTTACCAGAGAGGCACCGTGTTATGCGGTGGAGCACACGGTGTCCCCGGTGTGCTCCCGTCATAGCATCGGTCTGTGACGGGACTTTGTTTTGTGTTCACTTTGAAAAGAGCCTAATTTACCTAGAAGTAATTCACGAGATCAAAAGGCTTGTCGCCAGTGACTTCAGCGTCCCGCTTTTTGAGTGACAGACATGTTTTGGGGGTGATGTCAGCCACGGGCGGTTTGAAAAACATGAAAAAAGGAGCAAGCTGGCTAGGTAAACGTTAGCGTATTCAGCTGAGTGAGGCAGGTGAGCGATGGTCTCCTGTAAGCACAAAGCCCGTCTGTTAGCAGCAGGCTTAGAGGTGAGTAAACACGGGCATTAACCTAGAGCCCAGCAAAGCGCCTAGCGCCCTAGCCTTGATCAAAGGCCTACAGCACTTATGTGGGAATGAATGAGGAACATTCATAGAGACTCAGCCCTGAGTTAGCATACATGCTAATGCAACTACAAGAGAGATTTGCTGAGATGACACTGAGCCACTGCTTTCTACCACACAGGAGTAGATAAATAGCTTGGATTTGAGAAAGATCTACTGTTGGGTGCACTGTTGCACTGTTGCCCGCGCACGCACACACACACACACACACACACACACACACACACATCATTCAGTCATTACCTACAGTACTAGGGACTGGAACCTCAAGAATTTTAATCTCACCAGCAATGGTTAAGTGGGTCATGTTCACAAATTAAAATTAGAGGAGGGGAGGTGACGCCCCCGAACGCCAAGGAGTGTTTTTAATTAACTACTGCCTCTATTTTCACACTACAAGTCCCTGCTTTTCAGGATGTATGTTATGGAGTGGTATTAGTGCCAATGAAATTTCTGAAAATACATTTACAAATGATTTGAATTCTGTTGGCCTTAATATCTGTCCATATGATTTCACCATTTAGATAGGACTATCGCGGAAACAGAAGCTTTACAATGTTACAATGCAAACAGCAAGCCAAGCTAAATCTGGCAAAATCCTTTCGAGCCTTGAATCTGTTATCACTCCCATGGCCTTCATCTTTGACACCATACATGTGGCTTACCTCTGCCATATTTCAGGAAGAGGAGGACATTTTTCACCATAAACTCAGTACAAACATTCCTCGCTCCATCAACACTGAGCAGGGACAGTGAAGAAGCAGATTGATACATTCATTTTTTAAATATATATTTTTTTACAGGAATTAAAGTTCAATTGGTATGAAAAGAGCCAGATGTATTTATTTTTATTTACCAAGTCAGCTAAGAAAAAACATATTATTTACAATGATGACTTAACTGCCTTGTTCAGAGGCAGAAGGACACATTTTTACCTTGTCAGCTCGGGGATATGATCTAGCAACCTTTCAGTTACTGGCCCAATGCTCTAACCACTAGGCTACCTGCCACCCTGAATGGATGGGGCAGCAGGTAGCCACGGTCATCTGAAAGAAGACATTTCTACCCTCTCTGTTCCATAGTCCTCTATTAGAGCAAAAACATAAATACGTTCCTGGGATGCATAATTCATATTTGGAGAAACCTCTTGGTCGTTTATTAACAGAGTACATTTTTCATGAAGTTTAATCAGGCGAATCAATACAAGCACTGTTTTCTCTGCTAAATTCTTTACCAGTCAGCCAAGCTTTCGCCTAACTAGAGCCCTTGAGAGAACACAAATATGTTTTTCTCTTGTCAAATGAATTACATCACAACATTTGGAAAGAATTGACATGACAGAAATGTGGGTATAAACATCAAGAAAAGATTCAAGATTAGTCACTGCAGGTTTTGGGAAAGTGCCTTAAATATAAAATATAATTCCCTATTTCTTGAAAAACTAAAGAGAAGTGAAAATGTATATCTATTTGGCATAGTTGAAGGCATAATTCATAGCGATTCAAGCTTGACCACAATCAATCTTTGTGGGCTAATGCTTTGCAACGAAGTCATCCCTCTAGCATCGAGACTAAATAATTAACGAGGTACAGTAATGTTTTCTGGATTGTGCGTGTATGTGTTGTATATGAGAGAAATTTAGGTTCAGTTGCTAGGGGTTACACTGACTTGAACAAAGGAAAAAGGTATTTCTGTCGCTGCTTTGCGTTCCAACCAATGATTCAACAACATGTTTAATATTCCGCACGTCCAAACTACCCTTCTGCTGACAGTATACACTGTCTGTGTCTGAATACCTACAATTACGCCCTAAATAGGCCGTTTGAATATGCGTCGGGAAATTTTTTTGTTTAACAGTATGTTACATTTCGAAAATCGAGTATAATTGAAATGCCCGGATGTCGTACTCATTTCGGCTTTGACAACAGTTGACCAATACAGTGGCTTCAGAAAGAGCTGCTGGCAAATGCAGTAAAGTGCTGTTTGAATGAATGCTGCTGCTGCTGCCTACCACCGCTCAGTCAAATCATAGACTTAAATGTAATATAATAACACACAGAAATACGAGCCTGTTGCTACCTACCACCACTCAGTCAGACTGCTCTATCAAATCATAGACTTAATTATAATATAATAACACACAGAAATACGAGCCTTAGGTCATTAATGTGGTCAAATCTGGAAATCTCTTTTCTTTTTCCAAATGTTGTGGTGTTACAGCCTAAATTCAAAACGGATTACATTTTAATTTTGTGCAATACCCCATTATGTCAAAGTCGAATTTTGTTTATAGACAATTTTCAAAATTAATATAAAATGTAAAGCTGAAATTTCTTGAGTCAATAAATATTCAACCTCTTTGTTATGACAAGCCTAAATAAGTTGAGGTGTAACAATGTGATTTAACAAAGTCACATAAGAAGTTGCATGGATTCACTCTGTGTGCAATGATAGTGTTTAACATGATTTTTGAATTACTACGTTATCTCTGTACTCACATTACAATTATCTGTAAGGTCGCACAGTAGAGTACTGGATTTCAAACACAGATTCAACCACGAAGATCAGGTTGGTTTTTCAATACCTTGCAAAGAAGGACACCCCTTTGAGCATGGTGAGTTTATTCATTACACTTTGGATGGTGTATCAATACACCCAGTCACTACAAAGATACAGGCGTCTTTCCAAACTCAGTTGCCGGAGAGGAAGGAAACCGTGACGCCAATGGTGACTTTAAAACATCTGCAAGGACAAAGGAGTTTGTTAGGATAAAAATAAACGGAATAGAGCTAAGCACAGGCAAAGTTCTAGAGGTAAACCTGGTTCAGTCTCCTTCCAACAGACACTGGGAGACAAATTCCCCTTTCAGCGGAATAATAGTAAGTTGGTTACCAAGACGACATTGAATGTTCCTGAGTGGCCTAGTTACAGTGTTGACTTAAATTGGCTTGAAAAATTATGGCAAGACTTGAAAATGGCTGTCTAGCAAAGATCAACAACCAACTTGACAGAGCTTGAAGAATTTAAAAAAAGAATAATATGGAAATATTGTACAATCCAGGTGTGCAAAGCTCTTGATTTACCCAGAAAGACTCACAGCTGTAATCACTGCCAAATGTGATTCTAACATGTATTGAGTCAGGGCTGTGATTACTTATGCAAATGAGATATTTCTGTATTTCATTTGCAACACATTTGCAAAAATAAAATAAATAAAATATTTTCACTTTGTCATTATAGGGTATTGTGTGTCAATGGGTGAGAAAAATAAATAAATAAATACATTTTCAATGCAGGTTGTAACACAACAAAATGTGGAATAAGTCAAGGGGTATGAATACTTTCTGAAGGCACTGTAGATATGGGGATGCGCTACTGAAATCAATGAATAGCGTAAAACAATGCAATCGTGCATTTTCTTTTCATCTAGTAGAATTTGTTGTCAACTTTTTCTTCAGGAATTTCACATCCACAATGCATTGGAAGAGGGGGGCTGCGAGGTTTGATAGCTGGATCTTTAATATTCAAGCATTTCGCTACACTCGCATTAACATCTGCTAACCATGTGTATGTGACAAATAAAATTTGATTTGAATTGATTTGAATAGTAAACAACAATAGAAGATGGCAAATAGTGAAACTTCTGTGTTTAAATGTAAATTACTTTTTTTTGTTCTCCGTAAAATAATAATAATATTATTTCATGGTAACGTTACATCTTTGAAAACAGATTTGCAGCCTGCTCCCTGCCGTGCCTTTAGCTAGCTATGTGCTTCGGTAGGACTAGAAGATCTAACTGTTCGGACAGTAACAGGGTAGCTTACTTGCTGTTGAGCGACAAATTCATATTTAACATTAGCCTAGTTGGCTAGCGAGTAAATAGCAGGGCTTGTGTTCAAACTGTTACAGGATCTGATGACAATACCAGGCATGTAATTGAGTGACGAATGCTGCAGGAGAAAATGGCGCAGAAAAAGGTTGAGTAAAAACCATGTGGCCATAGTTCGCTCTCTTGCCCCTGCACTATGCACTGACACAAGCTATAGCTAACATTAGTAACGCGGTAGTCTACATTACTATTTTTCACAGCGGTGCTGCTCCCAACACTTCTATTTTCTTCTAGTTCTCCTCACGTCAATTTATCGGTGTTGAGCTGATTGTAATGATCATGCTATGGAATATGAATTTCTACCTGAACGGTCACAGGCTGAATGGGTCTAGCTAGTTTCCTTGCACTTAAATAAAAAAATACATTTAAAAACACAAGTATCTAGCTCAAAGGTTACTGAACACTGACCCTGTATATAGCTTCCTCTCCATGGTACTGAACACTGACCCTGTATATAGCTTCCTCTCTGTGTTACTGAACACTGACCCTGTATATAGCTTCCTCTCCATGGTACTGAACACTGACCCTGTATATAGCTTCCTCTCCATGGTACTGAACACTGACCCTGTATATAGCTTCCGCTCTGTGTTACTGAACACTGACCCTGTATATAGCTTCCTCTCCATGGTACTGAACACTGACCCTGTATATAGGTTCCTCTCCGTGGTACTGAAAACTGACCCCGTATATAGCTTCCTCTCCGTGGTACTGAACACTGACCCCGTATATAGCTTCCTCTCCATGGTACTGAACACTGACCCCGTATATAGCTTCCGCTCTGTTACTGAACACTGACCCCGTATATAGCTTCCGCTCTGTGTTACTGAACACTGACCCTGTATATAGCTTCCTCTCTGTGGTACTGAACACTGACCCCGTATATAGCTTCCGCTCTGTGTTACTGAACACTGACCCCGTATATAGCTTCCGCTCTGTGTTACTGAACACTGACCCCCGTATATAGCTTCCGCTCTGTGTTACTGAACACTGACCCCGTATATAGCTTCCCTGTGTTACTGAACACTGACCCTGTATATAGCTTCCTCTCCATGGTACTGAACACTGACCCCGTATATAGCTTCCTCTCTGTGGTACTGAACACTGACCCTGTATATAGCTTCCTCTCCGTGGTACTGAACACTGACCCCGTATATAGCTTCCTCTCCATGGTACTGAACACTGACCCTGTATATAGCTTCCTCTCCATGGTACTGAACACTGACCCTGTATATAGCTTCCTCTCTGTGTTACTGAACACTGACCCTGTATATAGCTTCCTCTCTGTGTTACTGAACACTGACCCTGTATATAGCTTCCTCTCCGTGGTCCTGAACACTGACCCCGTATATAGCTTCCGCTCTGTGTTACTGAACACTGACCCTGTATATAGCTTCCTCTCCGTGGTCCTGAACACTGACCCCGTATATAGCTTCCTCTCTGTGTTACTGAACACTGACCCTGTATATAGCTTCCTCTCTGTGTTACTGAACACTGACCCTGTATATAGCTTCCTCTCCATGGTACTGAACACTGACCCTGTATATAGCTTCCTCTCCATGGTACTGAACACTGACCCTGTATATAGCTTCCTCTCCATGGTACTGAACACTGACCCTGTATATAGCTTCCTCTCTTATGTCTTGTTTTTTAATTTAATTTATTTAATTAGTTCTATATTTTTATATTGAATACTGCACTGTTGGGTAGGGCTTGTAAGCTCAGCATTTCACTGTATTTGTATATGTGACAAATAAAATGTGGAGATGATTTACGTAACTGGAGGGAAATTAAGTAGGGAGCACCAAAGAGAATTCCAGGGAGTTTCCATAGTAGCATTGTAGTGGGTTACCGTGACTCATGACCCTCCTGTAAACAGAGAAACGTCTGAGCTCAGGGGAGATGGAGACCTTAGATGTTAAGATGCACACGGCTACTGTAAACCATCTGTAACATGTGGCTGCAGCTACCAAAGTGAGGACAAGGAAGTTGTTTATTTCTGGAATCGCCAAGTCCACCTGTGCCCAGTTCTGATAGGTCAGCACAGAGAGAGAGAGGAACCTCTGTCAGTAGGGCTACAGTTTCACATAAAGCATAGGACTATTTTCTAGGGGGGTGCAAGGGGTTTTAATATCCGGTCACCTGGAATGTCTGGTGGTTTTATGCCCCAGGCCTTTTCACACACAGGTGGACGGATGGACGGACGGCGGTCACCTGGAATGTCTGGTGGTTTTATGCCCCAGGCCTTTTCACACACAGGTGGACGGATGGACGGACGGCGGTCACCTGGAATGTCTGGTGGTTTTATGCCCCAGGCCTTTTCACACACAGGTGGACGGATGGACGGCGGTCACCTGGAATGTCTGGTGGTTTTATGCCCCAGGCCTTTTCACACACAGGTGGACGGATGGACGGACGGACGGCGGTCACCTGGAATGTCTGGTGGTTTTATGCCCCAGGCCTTTTCACACACAGGTGGATGGATGGACGGACGGACGGACGGCGGTCACCTGGAATGTCTGGTGGTTTTATGCCCCAGGCCTTTTCACACACAGGTGGACGGATGGACGGACGGACGGCGGTCACCTGGAATGTCTGGTGGTTTTATGCCCCATGCCTTTTCACACACAGTTGGACGGACGGACTGACCGACCGACCGACGATTATGAAAAAGCTGTGGTAGGACACCATATACTTAATAGTCCTACCACCTAGTATACAAAGCCTCATTATTTAACAGTCCTTCCACCTAGTGTACAAAACCTCATTATTTAATAGTCCTACCACCTAGTGTACAAAGCCTCATTATTTAACAGTCCTACCACCTAGTGTACAAAGCCTCATTATTTAATAGTCCTACCACCCAGTGTACAAAGCCTCATTATTTAACAGTCCTACCACCTAGTGTACAAAGCCTCATTATTTAACAGTCCTACCACCTAGTGTACAAAGCCTCATTATTTAACAGTCCTACCACCTAGTGTACAAAGCCTCATTATTTAACAGTCCTACCACCTAGTGTACAAAGCCTAATTATTTAACAGTCCTACCACCTAGTGTACAAAGCCTCATTATTTAACAGTCCTACCACCTAGTGTACAAAGCCTCATTATTTAACAGTCCTACCACCTAGTGTACAAAGCCTCATTATTTAACAGTCCTACCACCTAGTGTACAAAGCCTCATTATTTAACAGTCCTACCACCTAGTGTACAAAGCCTCATTATTTAATAGTCCTACCACCCAGTGTACAAAGCCTCATTATTTAACAGTCCTACCACCTAGTGTACAAAGCCTCATTATTTAACAGTCCTACCACCTAGTGTACAAAGCCTCATTATTTAACAGTCCTACCACCTAGTGTACAAAGCCTCATTATTTAACAGTCCTACCACCTAGTGTACAAAGCCTAATTATTTAACAGTCCTACCACCTAGTGTACAAAGCCTCATTATTTAACAGTCCTACCACCTAGTGTACAAAGCCTAATTATTTAACAGTCCTACCACCTAGTGTACAAAGCCTAATTTAGACCCTTTCATGCTATACATTTGTAACCTAATGACCCCCCATTCTGCTTAGTGTTGTACTTGGATAGGAGTGCAAATTACAGAGTGAGGTGTAAACCTCAGCAGACTGAATGGAACTTATATTATGAATGCAGGAGCTGTTGCGGCACAGGGGAGCACATTAAACAGCACGCAGACAAACTTTTTTTTATGAACATCTGCATTCAACTGCGCTCATTACCCATTGACTTGGCCCTGACCATCTGTGGTTTGGTTCCTGCCCGACAGGCTCCATCTTAAATTCCAGCAGTGCTTTTTCACTGAGTCAGGATAATCTAACAATACTAGGGTAGCTGAGGTCAACCAGTCTACAGTAGCTAGTCTCTGATCACAGAGTCCAGAATGAATGACTGGCTGGCTGTTCATTATGTAGTTTGTTATGGAAACAAGATGGTTGCTGCCGGTCAGAGCTATGTGTAACTGCTCTGCTGTGTGGTCTACTGAGGCTTCGTACTGTAGCTAGTCAGACATCTTGGTTCACCACAGAGATGCTGAGATCAGCTAACGATCCGTGAACTTTGTGGAAGGATATAATGTAATGTCCTCTGGGAATAATCTGGCAACCCAGGAAAATAGAGTTCTGCAATGCAAAGGCCTTATGTAAACCCGTGTAAAAGAAAATGGTGCCGACGGATATGGCTGCCATGCTTCTAGCTCTTAGTAAACTTTGCAGTATTTTTTTTTAGGTGTTCTTTCTTACATTATTAGCCCAGGATTTGTTTTGTGTTATTATACACAGCCGGGAAGAACTTTTGGATATCAGAGCGGCGGTAACTCACCAGCATTACCAGTATTATGACCAGGAATACGACTTTCCCGAATCAGATCCTTTGTTCGTTCCATAGAAAAGCCATTCCTTGAATAATAAAATAAGCAAACACATTTGCTGATCACCAAAAGGCATGTGGGAGACTCCCCAAACATTTGGAAGAAGGTACTCTGGTCAGATGAGACTAAAATTGAGCTTTTTTGGCCATCAAGGAAAACGCTATGTCTGGCGCAACCCGACAACTCTCATCACCCCAAAAAGACCATCCCCACAGTGGAGAATGGTGGTGGCAACATCATGCTGTGGGGATGTTTTTCATCGGCAGGGACTGGGAAACTAGTCAGAATTGAAGGAATGATGGATGGCACTAAATACAGGGAAATTCTTGAGGGAAACCTGTTTCAGTCTTCCAGAGATTTGAGACTGGGACGGAGGTTCATCTTCCAAAAGGAAATGACTCTAAGCCTACTGCTAAAGCAACACTTGAGTGGTTTAAGGGGAAACATTTAAATGTCTTGGAATTTCCTAGTCAAAGCCCAGACCTCAATCCAATTGAGAATCTGTAGTATGACTTAAAGATTGTTGTACACCAGCAGAACCCATCCAACTTGAAGGCGCTGGAGCAGTTTTGC
This sequence comes from Oncorhynchus tshawytscha, assembly GCF_018296145.1. NCBI lineage: Eukaryota > Metazoa > Chordata > Actinopteri > Salmoniformes > Salmonidae > Oncorhynchus > Oncorhynchus tshawytscha. Next base: position 8,707,052 of record NC_056444.1, read on the forward strand.
CTTGATGAATGGGCAAAAATCCCAGTGGCTAGATGTGCCAAGCTTATGGAGACATACTTCAAGAGACTTGCAGCTGTAATTGCTGCAAAAGGTGGCTCTATGCACGTTCAAGTTTTCTGTTTTCTTAATCTTATTTATTGTTTGTTTCACAATAAAAAAAATATTTTGCATCTTCAAAGTGGTAGGCATGTTGTGTAAATCAAATGATACAAACCCTCAAAAACAACATTTTAATTCCAAGTTGTAAGGCAGTAAAATAGGAAAAATGCCAAGGGGGATGAATACATTCGCAAACCCCTGTATTACTGCACTGTTGGAGCTAGAAACACAAGCATTTCGCTACACTCGCAATAACGTCTGCTAAACACTGGTATGTGACCAATACATTTTGATTTGATTTTGATTTGAAATGTTCTCTATTTCCATCATCACTACCATGGTGTTGGGAAGCTAGAGTCCCGAGACACAAGGCTGTCAGACCACAAGGAGAAAGTCTTATTCACACCTTCTGTCTTGTGGATCCAATAGTTTGGTTACAGTGAGTCTAACTAGGAGATAACCGCCAGCCAGCCAAGAGACAAGAAGGGTGAGTATCTAGCAGAGTTAGCTTAGCCCATCTTTACAGCAGTGGAGGCTGCTGAGGGGAGGATGGCTCATGGAAACCATGTGTTGGATGTATTTGATACCATTCCATCTATTTCCCGCTCCAGCCATTACCACAAGTCCTCCCCAATTAAGGTGACACCAAACTCCTGTGCTTTACAGCGTGCAGGATCATCTAGGCTAGAGTGACAGATCACAGGGACTACAGAGGCCTGAGCTGGGAGGCCTGTCTGTCTCCGTATCTCTGCCTCTCTGTCTGTCTCCGTATCTCTGCCTCTCTGTCTGTCTCCATATCTCTGCCTCTCTGTCTGTCTCCGTCTGTCTGTCTCCGTATCTCTGCCTCTCTGTCTGTCTCCGTATCTCTGCCTCTCTGTCTGTCTCCATATCTCTGTCTGTCTCCGTATCTCTGCCTCTCTGTCTGTCTCCATATCTCTGCCTCTATGTCTGTCTCCATATCTCTGCCTCTCTGTCTGTCTCCATATCTCTGCCTCTCTGTCTGTCTCCATATCTCTGCCTCTCTGTCTGTCTCCGTATCTCTGCCTCTCTGTCTGTCTCCGTATCTCTGCCTCTCTGTCTGTCTCCGTATCTCTGCCTCTCTGTCTGTCTCCATATCTCTGCCTCTCTGTCTGTCTGTCTGTCTGTCTCCATATCTCTGCCTCTCTGTCTGTCTCCATATCTCTGCCTCTCTGTCTGTCTCCATATCTCTGCCTCTCTGTCTGTCTCCATATCTCTGCCTCTCTGTCTGTCTCCATATCTCTGCCTCTCTGTCTGTCTCCATATCTCTGCCTCTCTGTCTGTCTCCATATCTCTGCCTCTCTGTCTGTCTCCATATCTCTGCCTCTCTGTCTGTCTCCATATCTCTGTCTGTCTCCATATCTCTGCCTCTCTGTCTGTCTCCGTATCTCTGCCTCTCTGTCTGTCTCCATATCTCTGCCTCTCTGTCTGTCTCCATATCTCTGTCTGTCTCCGTATCTCTGCCTCTCTGTCTGTCTCCATATCTCTGCCTCTCTGTCTGTCTCCATATCTCTGCCTCTCTGTCTGTCTCCATATCTCTGTCTGTCTCCATATCTCTGCCTCTCTGTCTGTCTCCATATCTCTGCCTCTCTGTCTGTCTCCATATCTCTGCCTCTCTGTCTGTCTCCATATCTCTGTCTGTCTCCATATCTCTGCCTCTCTGTCTGTCTCCGTATCTCTGCCTCTCTGTCTGTCTCCGTATCTCTGCCTCTCTGTCTGTCTCCATATCTCTGCCTCTCTGTCTGTCTCCGTATCTCTGTCTGTCTCCATATCTCTGCCTCTCTGTCTGTCTCCATATCTCTGCCTCTCTGTCTGTCTCCATATCTCTGCCTCTCTGTCTGTCTCCATATCTCTGCCTCTCTGTCTGTCTCCATATCTCTGCCTCTCTGTCTGTCTCCATATCTCTGTCTGTCTCCGTATCTCTGCCTCTCTGTCTGTCTCCATATCTCTGCCTCTCTGTCTGTCTCCATATCTCTGCCTCTCTGTCTGTCTCCATATCTCTGTCTGTCTCCGTATCTCTGCCTCTCTGTCTGTCTCCATATCTCTGCCTCTCTGTCTGTCTCCATATCTCTGTCTGTCTCCGTATCTCTGCCTCTCTGTCTGTCTACGTATCTCTGCCTCTGTCTGTCTCCATATCTCTGCCTCTCTGTCTGTCTCCATATCTCTGCCTCTCTGTCTGTCTCCGTATCTCTGCCTCTCTGTCTGTCTCCGTATCTCTGCCTCTCTGTCTGTCTCCGTATCTCTGCCTCTCTGTCTGTCTCCATATCTCTGCCTCTCTGTCTGTCTCCATATCTCTGTCTGTCTCCATATCTCTGTCTGTCTCCGTATCTCTGCCTCTCTGTCTGTCTCCGTATCTCTGCCTCTCTGTCTGTCTCCATATCTCTGCCTCTCTGTCTGTCTCCATATCTCTGCCTCTCTGTCTGTCTCCATATCTCTGTCTGTCTCCGTATCTCTGCCTCTCTGTCTGTCTCCATATCTCTGTCTGTCTCCGTATCTCTGCCTCTCTGTCTGTCTCCATATCTCTGTCTGTCTCCGTATCTCTGCCTCTCTGTCTGTCTCCATATCTCTGCCTCTCTGTCTGTCTCCATATCTCTGCCTCTCTGTCTGTCTCCATATCTCTGCCTCTCTGTCTGTCTCCGTATCTCTGCCTCTCTGTCTGTCTCCATATCTCTGCCTCTCTGTCTGTCTCCATATCTCTGCCTCTCTGTCTGTCTCCATATCTCTGCCTCTTTGTCTGTCTCCATATCTCTGCCTCTCTGTCTGTCTCCATATCTCTGCCTCTCTGTCTGTCTCCATATCTCTGCCTCTCTGTCTGTCTCCATATCTCTGTCTGTCTCCGTATCTCTGTCTGTCTGTCTGTCTCCGTATCTCTGCCTCTCTGTCTGTCTCCATATCTCTGTCTGTCTCCGTATCTCTGCCTCTCTGTCTGTCTCCATATCTCTGCCTCTCTGTCTGTCTCCATATCTCTGCCTCTCTGTCTGTCTCCATATCTCTGTCTGTCTCCATATCTCTGCCTCTCTGTCTGTCTCCATATCTCTGCCTCTCTGTCTGTCTCCATATCTCTGTCTGTCTCCGTATCTCTGCCTCTCTGTCTGTCTCCGTATCTCTGCCTCTCTGTCTGTCTCCATATCTCTGCCTCTCTGTCTGTCTCCATATCTCTGCCTCTCTGTCTGTCTCCATATCTCTGCCTCTCTGTCTGTCTCCGTATCTCTGCCTCTCTGTCTGTCTCCGTATCTCTGCCTCTCTGTCTGTCTCCGTATCTCTGCCTCTCTGTCTGTCTCCATATCTCTGTCTGTCTCCATATATCTGTCTGTCTCCGTATCTCTGCCTCTCTGTCTGTCTCCGTATCTCTGCCTCTCTGTCTGTCTCCGTATCTCTGCCTCTCTGTCTGTCTCCATATCTCTGCCTCTCTGTCTGTCTCCGTATCTCTGCCTCTCTGTCTGTCTCCGTATCTCTGCCTCTCTGTCTGTCTCCGTATCTCTGCCTCTCTGTCTGTCTCCATATCTCTGTCTGTCTCCATATATCTGTCTGTCTCCGTATCTCTGCCTCTCTGTCTGTCTCCGTATCTCTGCCTCTCTGTCTGTCTCCATATCTCTGCCTCTCTGTCTGTCTCCATATCTCTGCCTCTCTGTCTGTCTCCATATCTCTGCCTCTCTGTCTGTCTCCATATCTCTGTCTGTCTCCGTATCTCTGCCTCTCTGTCTGTCTCCATATCTCTGTCTGTCTCCGTATCTCTGCCTCTCTGTCTGTCTCCATATCTCTGCCTCTCTGTCTGTCTCCATATCTCTGCCTCTCTGTCTGTCTCCATATCTCTGTCTGTCTCCGTATCTCTGCCTCTCTGTCTGTCTCCATATCTCTGCCTCTCTGTCTGTCTCCATATCTCTGCCTCTCTGTCTGTCTCCATATCTCTGCCTCTCTGTCTGTCTCCATATCTCTGCCTCTCTGTCTGTCTCCATATCTCTGTCTGTCTCCGTATCTCTGCCTCTCTGTCTGTCTCCATATCTCTGCCTCTCTGTCTGTCTCCATATCTCTGCTCTCTGTCTGTCTCCATATCTCTGTCTGTCTCCATATCTCTGCCTCTCTGTCTGTCTCCATATCTCTTCCTCTCTGTCTGTCTCCATATCTCTGTCTGTCTCCGTATCTCTGCCTCTCTGTCTGTCTCCGTATCTCTGCCTCTCTGTCTGTCTCCATATCTCTGTCTGTCTCCGTATCTCTGCCTCTCTGTCTGTCTCCATATCTCTGCCTCTCTGTCTGTCTACGTATCTCTGCCTCTCTGTCTGTCTCCATATCTCTGCCTCTCTGTCTGTCTCCATATCTCTGCCTCTCTGTCTGTCTCCGTATCTCTGCCTCTCTGTCTGTCTCCGTATCTCTGCCTCTCTGTCTGTCTCCGTATCTCTGCCTCTCTGTCTGTCTCCATATCTCTGCCTCTCTGTCTGTCTCCATATCTCTGTCTGTCTCCATATCTCTGTCTGTCTCCGTATCTCTGCCTCTCTGTCTGTCTCCGTATCTCTGCCTCTCTGTCTGTCTCCATATCTCTGCCTCTCTGTCTGTCTCCATATCTCTGCCTCTCTGTCTGTCTCCATATCTCTGTCTGTCTCCGTATCTCTGCCTCTCTGTCTGTCTCCATATCTCTGTCTGTCTCCGTATCTCTGCCTCTCTGTCTGTCTCCATATCTCTGTCTGTCTCCGTATCTCTGCCTCTCTGTCTGTCTCCATATCTCTGCCTCTCTGTCTGTCTCCATATCTCTGTCTGTCTCCGTATCTCTGCCTCTCTGTCTGTCTCCATATCTCTGTCTGTCTCCGTATCTCTGCCTCTCTGTCTGTCTCCATATCTCTGCCTCTCTGTCTGTCTCCATATCTCTGCCTCTCTGTCTGTCTCCATATCTCTGTCTGTCTCCGTATCTCTGCCTCTCTGTCTGTCTCCATATCTCTGCCTCTCTGTCTGTCTCCATATCTCTGCCTCTCTGTCTGTCTCCATATCTCTGCCTCTCTGTCTGTCTCCATATCTCTGCCTCTCTGTCTGTCTCCATATCTCTGCCTCTCTGTCTGTCTCCATATCTCTGCCTCTCTGTCTGTCTCCGTATCTCTGTCTGTCTGTCTGTCTCCGTATCTCTGCCTCTCTGTCTGTCTCCATATCTCTGTCTGTCTCCGTATCTCTGCCTCTCTGTCTGTCTCCATATCTCTGCCTCTCTGTCTGTCTCCATATCTCTGTCTGTCTCCATATCTCTGCCTCTCTGTCTGTCTCCATATCTCTGCCTCTCTGTCTGTCTCCATATCTCTGTCTGTCTCCGTATCTCTGCCTCTCTGTCTGTCTCCGTATCTCTGCCTCTCTGTCTGTCTCCATATCTCTGCCTCTCTGTCTGTCTCCATATCTCTGCCTCTCTGTCTGTCTCCGTATCTCTGTCTGTCTGTCTGTCTCCGTATCTCTGCCTCTCTGTCTGTCTCCATATCTCTGTCTGTCTCCGTATCTCTGCCTCTCTGTCTGTCTCCATATCTCTGCCTCTCTGTCTGTCTCCATATCTCTGTCTGTCTCCATATCTCTGCCTCTCTGTCTGTCTCCATATCTCTGCCTCTCTGTCTGTCTCCATATCTCTGTCTGTCTCCGTATCTCTGCCTCTGTCTGTCTCCGTATCTCTGCCTCTCTGTCTGTCTCCATATCTCTGCCTCTCTGTCTGTCTCCATATCTCTGTCTGTCTCCGTATCTCTGCCTCTCTGTCTGTCTCCATATCTCTGTCTGTCTCCGTATCTCTGCCTCTCTGTCTGTCTCCATATCTCTGCCTCTCTGTCTGTCTACGTATCTCTGCCTCTCTGTCTGTCTCCATATCTCTGCCTCTCTGTCTGTCTCCGTATCTCTGCCTCTCTGTCTGTCTCCGTATCTCTGCCTCTCTGTCTGTCTCCGTATCTCTGCCTCTCTGTCTGTATCCGTATCTCTGCCTCTCTGTCTGTCTCCATATCTCTGTCTGTCTCCATATATCTGTCTGTCTCCGTATCTCTGCCTCTCTGTCTGTCTCCGTATCTCTGCCTCTCTGTCTGTCTCCATATCTCTGCCTCTCTGTCTGTCTCCATATCTCTGCCTCTCTGTCTGTCTCCATATCTCTGCCTCTCTGTCTGTCTCCATATCTCTGTCTGTCTCCGTATCTCTGCCTCTCTGTCTGTCTCCATATCTCTGTCTGTCTCCATATCTCTGTCTGTCTCCGTATCTCTGCCTCTCTGTCTGTCTCCATATCTCTGTCTGTCTCCGTATCTCTGCCTCTCTGTCTGTCTCCATATCTCTGCCTCTCTGTCTGTCTCCATATCTCTGCCTCTCTGTCTGTCTCCATATCTCTGTCTGTCTCCGTATCTCTGCCTCTCTGTCTGTCTCCATATCTCTGCCTCTCTGTCTGTCTCCATATCTCTGCCTCTCTGTCTGTCTCCATATCTCTGTCTGTCTCCATATCTCTGCCTCTCTGTCTGTCTCCATATCTCTGCCTCTCTGTCTGTCTCCATATCTCTGTCTGTCTCCGTATCTCTGCCTCTCTGTCTGTCTCCGTATCTCTGCCTCTCTGTCTGTCTCCATATCTCTGCCTCTCTGTCTGTCTCCATATCTCTGTCTGTCTCCGTATCTCTGCCTCTCTGTCTGTCTCCATATCTCTGTCTGTCTCCGTATCTCTGCCTCTCTGTCTGTCTCCATATCTCTGCCTCTCTGTCTGTCTACGTATCTCTGCCTCTCTGTCTGTCTCCATATCTCTGCCTCTCTGTCTGTCTCCATATCTCTGCCTCTCTGTCTGTCTCCGTATCTCTGCCTCTCTGTCTGTCTCCGTATCTCTGCCTCTCTGTCTGTCTCCGTATCTCTGCCTCTCTGTCTGTCTCCATATATCTGTCTGTCTCCGTATCTCTGCCTGTCTCCGTATCTCTGCCTCTCTGTCTGTCTCCATATCTCTGCCTCTCTGTCTGTCTCCATATCTCTGCCTCTCTGTCTGTCTCCATATCTCTGCCTCTCTGTCTGTCTCCATATCTCTGTCTGTCTCCGTATCTCTGCCTCTCTGTCTGTCTCCATATCTCTGTCTGTCTCCGTATCTCTGCCTCTCTGTCTGTCTCCATATCTCTGTCTGTCTCCGTATCTCTGCCTCTCTGTCTGTCTCCATATCTCTGCCTCTCTGTCTGTCTCCATATCTCTGCCTCTCTGTCTGTCTCCATATCTCTGCCTCTCTGTCTGTCTCCGTATCTCTGTCTGTCTCCGTATCTCTGTCTGTCTGTCTGTCTCCGTATCTCTGCCTCTCTGTCTGTCTCCATATCTCTGTCTGTCTCCGTATCTCTGCCTCTGTCTGTCTCCGTATCTCTGTCTGTCTCCGTATCTCTGCCTCTCTGTCTGTCTCCATATCTCTGCCTCTCTGTCTGTCTCCATATCTCTGCCTCTCTGTCTGTCTCCATATCTCTGTCTGTCTCCGTATCTCTGCCTCTCTGTCTGTCTCCATATCTCTGCCTCTCTGTCTGTCTCCATATCTCTGCCTCTCTGTCTGTCTCCATATCTCTGCCTCTCTGTCTGTCTCCATATCTCTGCCTCTCTGTCTGTCTCCATATCTCTGCCTCTCTGTCTGTCTCCATATCTCTGTCTGTCTCCGTATCTCTGTCTGTCTGTCTGTCTCCGTATCTCTGCCTCTCTGTCTGTCTCCATATCTCTGTCTGTCTCCGTATCTCTGCCTCTCTGTCTGTCTCCGTATCTCTGTCTGTCTCCGTATCTCTGCCTCTCTGTCTGTCTCCATATCTCTGCCTCTCTGTCTGTCTCCATATCTCTGCCTCTCTGTCTGTCTCCATATCTCTGTCTGTCTCCGTATCTCTGCCTCTCTGTCTGTCTCCATATCTCTGCCTCTCTGTCTGTCTCCATATCTCTGCCTCTCTGTCTGTCTCCATATCTCTGCCTCTCTGTCTGTCTCCATATCTCTGCCTCTCTGTCTGTCTCCATATCTCTGTCTGTCTCCGTATCTCTGCCTCTCTGTCTGTCTCCATATCTCTGTCTGTCTCCGTATCTCTGCCTCTCTGTCTGTCTCCGTATCTCTGCCTCTCTGTCTGTCTCCATATCTCTGCCTCTCTGTCTGTCTCCATATCTCTGTCTGTCTCCGTATCTCTGCCTCTCTGTCTGTCTCCATATCTCTGTCTGTCTCCGTATCTCTGCCTCTCTGTCTGTCTCCATAAATCTCTCCCTCTCTGTCTGTCTCCATATCTCTGCCTCTCTGTCTGTCTCCATATCTCTGCCTCTCTGTCTGTCTCCATATCTCTGTCTGTCTCCGTATCTCTGCCTCTCTGTCTGTCTCCATATCTCTGCCTCTCTGTCTGTCTCCATATCTCTGCCTCTCTGTCTGTCTCCATATCTCTGCCTCTCTGTCTGTCTCCATATCTCTGCTCTCTGTCTGTCTCCGTATCTCTGTCTGTCTCCGTATCTCTGTCTGTCTGTCTGTCTCCGTATCTCTGCCTCTCTGTCTGTCTCCATATCTCTGTCTGTCTCCGTATCTCTGCCTCTCTGTCTGTCTCCGTATCTCTGTCTGTCTCCGTATCTCTGCCTCTCTGTCTGTCTCCATATCTCTGCCTCTCTGTCTGTCTCCATATCTCTGCCTCTCTGTCTGTCTCCATATCTCTGCCTCTCTGTCTGTCTCCATATCTCTGCCTCTCTGTCTGTCTCCATATCTCTGTCTGTCTCCGTATCTCTGCCTCTCTGTCTGTCTCCATATCTCTGCCTCTCTGTCTGTCTCCATATCTCTGCCTCTCTGTCTGTCTCCATATCTCTGCCTCTCTGTCTGTCTCCATATCTCTGCCTCTCTGTCTGTCTCCGTATCTCTGTCTGTCTCCATCTCTGTCTGTCTGTCTGTCTCCGTATCTCTGCCTCTCTGTCTGTCTCCATATCTCTGTCTGTCTCCGTATCTCTGCCTCTCTGTCTGTCTCCGTATCTCTGTCTGTCTCCGTATCTCTGCCTCTCTGTCTGTCTCCATATCTCTGCCTCTCTGTCTGTCTCCATATCTCTGCCTCTCTGTCTGTCTCCATATCTCTGTCTGTCTCCGTATCTCTGCCTCTCTGTCTGTCTCCATATCTCTGCCTCTCTGTCTGTCTCCATATCTCTGCCTCTCTGTCTGTCTCCATATCTCTGCCTCTCTGTCTGTCTCCATATCTCTGTCTGTCTCCGTATCTCTGCCTCTCTGTCTGTCTCCATATCTCTGGTCTGTAAATCTCTGCCTCTCTGTCTGTCTGTATCTGACTCTGTCTGTCTCCGTATCTCTGCCTCTCTGTCTGTCTCCATATCTCTGCCTCTCTGTCTGACATCTCTGCCTCTGTCTGACTCTGCCAGGTCTGTCTGTCTCCATAAGACAAGTAACCCACTCACACACACACACACACACACACACACACACACACACACACACACACACACACACACACACAATGGGGTTGGAGGGGGGTAAGTGGGACTCTGTGGAGAGCATTCTTGTGCCCCGTCCAACATTCAGACAACAGAGGGTGGCCTCTTCTCTGCCAGGATGGTGGTCTTTCAGCCAACAACTCTTTGACCACAGAGCTATATGACCTCAAGTGGTCTGTAAAGACAGTCTGTATGACCTCAGCTGGTCTGTAAAGACAGTCTGTATGACCTCAGGTGGTCTGTATGACCTCAGGTGGTCTGTAAAGACCGTCTGTATGACCTCAGGTGGTCTGTAAAGACCGTCTGTATGACCTCAGGTGGTCTGTAAAGACAGTCTGTATGACCTCAGGTGGTCTGTATGACCTCAGCTGGTCTGTAAAGACAGTCTGGATGACCTCAGGTGGTCTGTAAAGACAGTCTGGATGACCTCAGGTGGTCTGTAAAGACAGTCTGGATGACCTCAGGTGGTCTGTAAAGACAGTCTGGATGACCTCAGCTGGTCTGTAAAGACAGTCTGTATGACCTCAGGTGGTCTGTAAAGACAGTCTGTATGACCTCAGCTGGTCTGTAAAGACAGTCTGTATGACCTCAGGTGGTCTGTAAAGACAGTCTGTATGACCTCAGGTGGTCTGTAAAGACCGTCTGTATGACCTCAGGTGGTCTGTAAAGACAGTCTGTATGACCTCAGGTGGTCTGTAAAGACAGTCTGTATGACCTCAGGTGGTCTGTAAAGACCGTCTGTATGACCTCAGGTGGTCTGTAAAGACAGTCTGTATGACCTCAGGTGGTCTGTAAAGACAGTCTGAGGACACAGGTGATCTGTAAAGACAGTCTGAGGACACAGGTGGTCTGTAAAGACAGTCTGTATGACCTCAGGTGGTCTGTAAAGACCGTCTGTATGACCTCAGGTGGTCTGTATGACCTCAGCTGGTCTGTAAAGACAGTCTGGATGACCTCAGGTGGTCTGTAAAGACAGTCTGTATGACCTCAGCTGGTCTGTAAAGACAGTCTGTATGACCTCAGCTGGTCTGTAAAGACAGTCTGTATGACCTCAGGTGGTCTGTAAAGACAGTCTGTATGACCGCAGGTGGTCTGTAAAGACCGTCTGTATGACCTCAGGTGGTCTGTAAAGACCTCAGCTGGTCTGTAAAGACAGTCTGATGACCTCAGGTGGTCTGTAAAGACAGTCTGTATGACCTCAGGTGGTCTGTAAAGACAGTCTGTATGACCTCAGGTGGTCTGTAAAGACAGTCTGTATGACCTCAGCTGGTCTGTAAAGACCGTCTGTATGACCTCAGCTGGTCTGTAAAAACAGTCTGAGGACACAGGTGATCTGTAAAGACAGTCTGTATGACCTCAGGTGGTCTGTAAAACAGTCTGATGACTCAGGTGGTCTGTAAAGACAGTCTGAGGACACAGGTGGTCTGTAAAGACAGTCTGGATGACCTCAGGTGGTCTGTAAAAACAGTCTGTATGACCTCAGGTGGTCTGTATGACCTCAGCTGGTCTGTAAAGACAGTCTGGATGACCTCAGGTGGTCTGTAAAGACAGGCTGTATGACCTCTGATGTAGTCACTCAGATGGAGCTCAGGGAGTGTGTGTGTGTGTGTGTGTGTGTGTGTGTGTGTGTGTGTGTGTGTGTGTGTGTGTGTGTGTGTTTCACCAGAGGATAAAGGATATGATCCTCCTTGTTCAGCAGACAGTGTACCACCATCCAAAAGGCAACACCTAGCATGGATCAGTGGTAGGACACCAGTTTAAAACTAGTTAGGGATAGGCGGGACGCAAATGTCTCAACTGGCCAATTGCCAGGGAAAATGCAGAGCGCCAGATTCAAATAAAATACTATAAAATTTTAACTTTCATTAAATCACACATGTAAGATACTCAATTAAAGCTACACTCGTTGTGAATCCAGGCAACATGTCAGATTTAAAAAATGCTTTTCGGCGAAAGCATAAGAAGCTATTATCTGATAGCCTGCACCATCTGCACCAGCAGTAAACAAAGGAGTTAGCATATTTCAACCCTGCAGGAGCTGCACAAAACGCTGAAATAAAATATTAAACATGCATTACCTTTGACAAACTTTTTTTGTTGGCACTCCAATATGTCCCATAAACATCACAATTGGTCATTTTGTTCGATTAATTCCGTCCATATATATCCAAAATGTCCATTTATAAAGCGATTTTGATCCAGAAAAAAACAGCTTACAAAAAACGCAACATCACTACAAAATATTTCAAAAGTTGCAGATAAACTTTGCCAAAATATTTCAAACTACTTTTGTAATACAACTTTAGGTATTTTTAAACGTTAATAATCTATCAAATTGTAGACGGGGCAATCTGTGTTCAATACAGGAAAAGAAAACAAACCAGCGCCACTTTTCACATCTTGTGCAACTCACAAAGGTGTCCCCAGTTCCTAGTTAGCCTACTTCTTCATTGCACAAAGGAATAACCTCAACCAAATTCCAAAGACTGGTGACATCCAGTGGAAGTGGTAGGAACTGAAAACAGGACCCTAAGAAATATCCCTTGGCAATAACAAGGCAGGGAACAGAGAGAGGCAAAAAAAAAGTCTGAACAGTTAGTCGTCGGGGTTTTGCCTGCTACATAAGTTCTGTTATACTCACAGACATGATTCAAACAGTTTTAGAAACTTCAGAGTGTTTTCTTTCCAAATCTATGAATAATATGCATATCTTATATTCTTGGCATGAGTAGCAGGAAATTGAAATTGGGCACACTATTTATCCAAAAGTGAAAATTCTGCCCCCTAGCCCCAAGAGGATGTATTACCAATAAAGAGCAAATCTGTATGACCTCAATACATCCATTTATACAGGAAATCATGTTCTCAAGTGCTCTGACTGAAAGAGGGTAGAGAGTACTCCCTGCCAAGCCCAATAGTGGCCAATGTGTGTGTGTTCACTTCTAACCAAAATCCCATACCAAAACAGGGCCTACTAACATAAATATTTATAAGGAGGGTGTTACTGATAACGTTGTCTGGTCTCCTGTGCCATTCTGGCTAGGCATAATGTCAAGGGCCAAAAAGGCCAAGGGCCAAATAGCTCTGTATAGCAGGTCACAGACCTAACGGTCTCTCATGACTGGTCTACTCCTCCCAGATATCTTCATCTCTAATCTAATTAATTTTGGCCGTTGGAGAAGCAGGTTCACCAGGATTTCAGAAAGGTACACATATTCGTACTGATTCATTTGGTATGGGTACCTCGGTTCGGTCCGCACTGGGAACCCGATTGAATATAACAAATATACAAAGAAGTAACCACTAGGTTACTTGCCGCCCCTGAATGATGTCACAACAGACAGGAACATAGTGAATGATGTCACAACAGACAGGAACATAGTGAATGATGTCACAACAGACAGGAACATAGTGAATGATGTCACAACATACAGGAAGATTGTGAATTATGTCACAACAGACAATGACAGGAACATAGTGAATGATGTCACAGAAACTGGACTTGTGCCACAATTAGGATGCTTTTTAATTTTGCGTATTTAGCCAAATAAACTAAAATTAACTAGAGTAACTGTTGGCGTTTCATTTTCCAACTGTACTGTAACCGTACCTGTAACCTGTACGCTAATAAACGGGAGTGAATTTAATAAATAAACGAACATGAAACATAACAAGAAACACGAGTAGCATACAGACATGAAACATAGTGACATATAGGGGAGGTAATCAGGAAGGTGATGGAGTCCAGGTGAGTCTCATGAGGCGCAGGTGCGCGTAATGATTTTTTATTTCACCTTTATTTAACCAGGTAGGCCAGTTGAGAACAAGTTCTCATTTACAACTGCGACCCGGCCAAGATAAAGCAAAGCAGTGCGACACAAACAACAACATAGAGTTACACATAGAATAAACAAGCGTACAGTCAATAACACAAAAGAAAAAACAGAAAGTCTATATACAGTGTGTGCAAATGACATGAGGAGGTAAGGCAATAAATAGGCCATAGTAGCGAAGTAATAATGATCGTGACAGGTGTGCGAAATATTGAGTAAACTGGCGACAACGAGCACCAGAGAGGAGGAGAGGGAGTAGACGTGACAGTACCCCTTCCCTGATGTGTGGCTCCAGCCGCAGGACACCAACCAGAGGGACGCTTCCAAGGACCAGGCCGGTCGCTTCTGCTGAGGCGCGGGAACCTGTAGAGCCAGCTGAGGCGGGGGAACCTGTAGAGCCAGCTGAGGCGCGGGAACCTGTAGAGCCAGCTGAGGCGGGGGAACCTGTAGAGCCAGCTGAGGCGGGGGAACCTGTAGAGCCAGCTGAGGCGGGGGAACCTGTAGAGCCAGCTGAGGCGGGGGATCCTGTAGAGCCAGCTGAGGCGGGGTAACCAGTCGAACCAGCTGAGGCGTGGGAGCCCAACGAGCCAACCGAGACTTGAGAACCTGTCGAGTTAGCCGAGGCATGGAAACCTGACGAGCCAGCCGAGGCATGGAAACCTGACGAGCCAGCCGAGGCATGGAAACCTGACGAGCCAGCCGAGGCATGGAAACCTGACGAGCCAGCCGAGGCATGGAAACCTGACGAGCCAGCCGAGGCATGGAAACCTGACGAGCCAGCCGAGGCATGAAAGCCTGACGAGCCAGCCGAGGCATGAAAGCCTGACGAGCCAGCCGAGGCATGAAAGCCTGACGAGCCAGCCGAGGCATGAAAGCCTGACGAGCCAGCCGAGGCATGAAAGCCTGACGAGCCAGCCGAGGCATGAAAGCCTGACGAGCCAGCCGAGGCATGAAAGCCTGACGAGCCAGCCGAGGCATGAAAGCCTGACGAGCCAGCCGAGGCATGAAAGCCTGACGAGCCAGCCGAGGCATGAAAGCCTGACGAGCCAGCCGAGGCATGAAAGCCTGACGAGCCAGCCGAGGCATGAAAGCCTGACGAGCCAGCCGAGGCATGAAAGCCTGACGAGCCAGCCGAGGCATGAAAGCCTGACGAGCCAGCCGAGGCATGAAAGCCTGACGAGCCAGCTGAGGCATGGAAGCCTGACGAGCCAGCCGAGGCATGAAAGCCTGACGAGCCAGCCGAGGCATGAAAGCCTGACGAGCCAGCCGAGGCATGAAAGCCTGACGAGCCAGCCGAGACATGAAAGCCTGACGAGCCAGCTGAGACATGAAAGCCTGACGAGCCAGCTGAGGCATGGAAGCCTGACGAGCCAGCTGAGGTATCTTCGGTTGCTTTGGCAGACGCCCTCGGACCCGACCAGTTTAAAAGCAAAAAAAATCCCTGTTGCTTCCCTTTTGTGAGGTGTTATTCTGTAAACGTGTAATAAACAGGAAGCAAGTACAGGGAGTGAATTTAATAAATAAACCAACATGGAACAAAACATGAAACACGAGTAGAGTACAGACATGAAACATATAAACAGAATCAGAGTCAATAACGCCTGAGGAAAGAACCAAAGGGAGTGACATATAGGGGAGGTAATCAGGAAGGTGATGGAGTCCAGGTGAGTCTCATGAGGCGCAGGTGCGCGTAATGACAGTGACAGGTGTGGGTAACAATGAGTACACTGGCGACAACGAGCGCCAGAGAGGAGGAGAGGTAGTTGACGTGAAAGTACCTGAACCGTGAGGCCAAAACCTCAACTATGCCACAACCCCTTATTGGAGCAAACAGAGATTATTAAAGAGGCTGAAAGACTAAATCTTTCTGAAATTCTTGTTGTAAAGAACAATACAATATGTACAGTCCAGTCCATTCCTGCCCAGTGGTTACCAATCAAAAATAGCTTGTTCAATTGAGCTACATGCTCTTGCCCTATCCCTTTGCTGGTGTGCAGGCCAGGCCAGTGTTATTTGGTTTGGGTAGATCATGGCTGTTGTAGTTTATGGCTGGAGGGGGAAGGAGGCTTCCGTCATGTAAATGTCACCTTGTTTCAGAGGCCTTCCTGTGTGTTTAACCAGCTGTAATGCCGCCTCTCTGACCAAAGTGTCCGAGAAAAATGATACTCCGGTTTCAATTGCTGCTCTCTTTGGCAGCTTGGCTTCAAAATGTCCCCCAGAGGTTTAAGGCCTTTTCAACAGAGTGTGAAAGCTTCCAGCCTCTCAGGGGAGGAGAGAGGGAATGATGACTGATGGAGTGCTTTGTAAAGGGAGGTCTGCAGTATACCGTGGCCCCTTGAAGACTAGAGAGCCATCCATAAGGGATTTTTCTTAGGAGTGCAGTGGTCGTTCCAGAGTCATAAAGAAGCCTTCTCAGAAAAAAACATAATATGCTATTTTATCTTCTTTTCTTATTTATAAAGAGTCTTCCTGGACTAAGCTGAGTGGGGTTTGTGTGTCTGTATACAACACTTGGAAGTTTTGGAGATCCCAGTTTAGAAAAGAAATATTCCTGTGGAGTGGCTAGAGTAATGTTCACTAACGCTCAGAGCGATACCATCTGACATGTTGTATTACAGTGGGAGTCTAAAGTCTGAAGAGAGCCACTTCCAGTCCACTCGCCTTCCATTGAATCCGTGTATCGCCATCGTTTCCATGGCGCCGGCTGATTGTGGCTGTTTGAAAGACAGTCGATCGAGCTGATCTCCTGACCAAACACCCACTTACCTTCTCTTACTGAAAAAAAAACACCCAACACGCTCCAACACGAACCATCGCTTCAACTCCCCCAAAAAAAGAACCCAACATGCTCCGACCTGAACCATTGCTTCAATTCCCATAACACGGTCACTCATACTCAGGTTCTAGTCCTCCCAGAACATTAAACTTCCATTTTCCAGTGCTTCCCAGATGGTGGGTCGACTCAGGACCCAGTGATCCACTTCTTCGGAGTAGAAGAATTCCTTTAGGTTCACAGTTAGAAACATGGGGCTTGTTTTCTTGGTAGGCCACAAGACAATTCCAAAAGCACATTTGAGAACCACTGTCTAGCCCAACGGTCACAACTGTTTGATATAACATCATAATTCATGTTAAAATAGTTGTAATTGTCACGCCTTGGTCTTAGTATTTTGTGTTTTCTTTAATTATTTGTTCAGGCCAGGGTGTGACATGGGTTTATTGTGTTGTCGTATTGGGGTTTTTGTAGGCATTGGGATTGTGGCTGATTAGGGGTGTGTCTAGCATAGGCTTGGCTGCCTGAGGCGGTTCTCAATCAGAGTCAGGTGATTCTCATTGATCCTGATTGGGAACCATATTTAGGTAGCCTGGGTTTCACTGTGTATTTTGTGGGTGATTGTTCCTGTCTCTGTGTAGTGTTCACCAGATAGGCTGTAATTAGGTTTTCACGTTTCGTTTGTTGTTTTTGTATTTATTTAGTTATTTCATGTATCGCTATTTTTTTCATTAAAGAACATGAGTAACCACCACGCTGCATTTTGGTCCAACTCTCCTTCAACAGAGGAACGCCGTTACAGTAATGACATCATTTCAACCTGTTTTCCCGCTGGGAAGTAAATCAAATCAAATTTTATTTGTCACATACACATGGTTAGCAGATGTTAATGCGAGTGTAGCGAAATGCTTGTGCTTCTAGTTCCGACAATGCAGTAATAACGAACAAGTAATCTAACTAACAATTCCAAAAAAACTACTGTCTTATACACAGTGTAAGGGGATAAAGTGATGGTACAGAGCAGCATAGGCAAGATACAGTAGATGATATCGAGTACAGTATATACATATGAGATAAGTATGTAAACCAAGTGGCATAGTTAAAGTGGCTAGTGATACATGTATTACATAAGGATGCAGTCGATGATATAGAGTACAGTATCAACGTATGCATATGAGATGAATAATGTAGGGTAAGTAACATTATATAAGGTAGCATTGTTTAAAGTGGCTAGTGATATATTTACATCATTTCCCATCAATTCCCATGATTAAAGTGGCTGGAGTAGAGTCAGTGTCATTGACAGTGTGTTGGCAGTAGCCACTCAATGTTAGTGGTGGCTGTTTAACAGTCTGATGGCCTTGAGATAGAAGCTGTTTTTCAGTCTCTCGGTCCCAGCTTTGATGCACCTGTACTGACCTCGCCTTCTGGATGACAGCGGGGTGAACAGGCAGTGGCTCGGGTGGTTGATGTCCTTGATGATCTTTATGGCCTTCCTGTAGCATCGGGTGGTGTAGGTGTCCTGGAGGGCAGGTAGTTTGCCCCCGGTGATGCGTTGTGCAGACCTCACTACCCTCTGGAGAGCCTTACGGTTGAGGGCGGTGCAGTTGCCATACCAGGCGGTGATACAGCCCGCCAGGATGCTCTCGATTGTGCATCTGTAGAAGTTTGTGAGTGCTTTTGGTGACAAGCCGAATTTCTTCAGCCTCCTGAGGTTGAAGAGGCGCTGCTGCGCCTTCCTCACAATGCTGTCTGTGTGAGTGGACCAATTCAGTTTGTCTGTGATGTGTATGCCGAGGAACTTAAAACTTGCTACCCTCTCCACTACTGTTCCATCGATGTGGATGGGGGTGTTCCCTCTGCTGTTTCCTGAAGTCCACAATCATCTCCTTAGTTTTGTTGACGTTGAGTGTGAGGTTATTTTCCTGACACCACACTCCGAGGGCCCTCACCTCCTCCCTGTAGGCCGTCTCGTCGTTGTTGGTAATCAAGCCTAGCACTGTTGTGTCGTCCGCAAACTTGATGATTGAGTTGGAGGCGTGCATGGCCACGCAGTCGTGGGTGAACAGGGAGTACAGGAGAGGGCTCAGAACGCACCCTTGTGGGGCCCCAGTGTTGAGGATCAGCGGGGAGGAGATGTTGTTGCCTACCCTCACCACCTGGGGGCGGCCCGTCAGGAAGTCCAGTACCCAGTTGCACAGGGCGGGGTCGAGACCCAGGGTCTCGAGCTTGATGACGAGCTTGGAGGGTACTATGGTGTTGAATGCCGAGCTGTAGTCGATGAACAGCATTCTCACATAGGTATTCCTCTTGTCCAGATGGGTTAGGGCAGTGTGCAGTGTGGTTGAGATTGCATCGTCTGTGGACCTATTTGGGCGGTAAGCAAATTGGAGTGGGTCAAGGGTGTCAGGTAGGGTGGAGGTGATGTGGTCCTTGACTAGTCTCTCAAAGCACTTCATGATGACGGATGTGAGTGCTACGGGGCGGTAGTCGTTTAGCTCAGTTACCTTAGCTTTCTTGGGAACAGGAACAATGGTGGCCCTCTTGAAGCATGTGGGAACAGCAGACTGGTATAGGGATTGATTGAATATGTCCGTAAACACACCGGCCAGCTGGTCTGCGCATGCTCTGAGGGCGCGGCTGGGGATGCCGTCTGGGCCTGCAGCCTTGCGAGGGTTAACACGTTTAAATGTCTTACTCACTTCGGCTGCAGTGAAGGAGAGACCGCATGTTTCCGTTGCAGGCCGTGTCAGTGGCACTGTATTGTCCTCAAAGCGGGCAAAAAAGTTATTTATTCTGCCTGGGAGCAAGACATCCTGGTCCGTGACTGGGCTGGGTTTCTTCCTGTAGTCCGTGATTGACTGTAGACCCTGCCACATGCCTCTTGTGTCTGAGCCGTTGAATTGAGATTCTACTTTGTCTCTGTACTGGCGCTTAGCTTGTTTGATAGCCTTGCGGAGGGAATAGCTGCACTGTTTGTATTCAGTCATGTTACCAGACACCTTGCCCTGATTAAAAGCAGTGGTTCGTGCCTTCAGTTTCACACGAATGCTGCCATCAATCCACGGTTTCTGGTTAGGGAATGTTTTAATCGTTGCTATGGGAACGACATCTTCAACGCACGTTCTAATGAACTCGCACACCGTATCAGCGTATTCGTCAATGTTGTTGTCTGACGCAATACGAAACATCTCCCAGTCCACGTGATGGAAGCAGTCTTGGAGTGTGGAGTCAGCTTGGTCGGACCAGCGTTGGACAGACCTCAGCGTGGGAGCTTCTTGTTTTAGTTTCTGTCTGTAGGCAGGGATCAACAAAATGGAGTTGTGGTCAGCTTTTCCGAAAGGGGGGCGGGGCAGGGCCTTATATGCGTCGCGGAAGTTAGAGTAACAATGATCCAGGGTCTTTCCACCCCTGGTTGCGCAATCGATATGCTGATAAAATTTAGGAGTCTTGTTTTCAGATTAGCCTTGTTAAAATCCCCAGCTACAATGAATGCAGCCTCCGGATAAATCGTTTCCAGTTTGCAGAGAGTTAAATAAAGTTCGTTCAGAGCCATCGATGTGTCTGCTTGGGGGGATATATACGGCTGTGATTATAATCGAAGAGAATTCTCTTGGTAGATAATGCGGTCTACATTTGATTGTGAGGAATTCTAAATCAGGTGAACAGAAGGATTTGAGTTCCTGTATGTTTCTTTCATCACACCATGTCACGTTGGCCATAAGGCATACGCCCCCGCCCGTCTTCTTACCAGAAAGATGTTTGTTTCTGTCGGCGCGATGCGTGGAGAAACCCGCTGGCTGCACCGCTTCGGATTGCGTCTCTCCAGTTAGCCATGTTTCCGTGAAGCAGAGAACGTTACAGTCTCTGATGTCCCTCTGGAATGCTACCCTTGCTCGGATTTCATCAACCTTGTTGTCAAGAGACTGGACATTGGCAAGAAGAATGCTAGGGAGTGGTGCACGATGTGCCCGTCTCCGGAGTCTGACCAGAAGACCGCTTCGTTTCCCTCTTTTTCTGAGTCGTTTTTTTTTTTTTTTTTTGGGTCGCTGCATGTGATCCACTCGGTTACACTGGTTGTAAGGCAGAACACAGGATCCGCATCGCGAAAAACATATTCTTGGTCGTACTGATGGTGAGTTGACGCTGATCTTATATTCAGTAGTTCTTCTCGGCTGTATGTAATGAAACCTAAGATGACCTGGGGTACTAATGTAACTCAACTAACTCAGCCTTCTATGCTACTGGAACAACCCAATGCATGATGTTACCAAAGAAACAGGCAGAACGCAGCTGTGTGTTCATACATTTCAACTGTATAGTTTCAGCCTCTGCTGTACCTGACCTACTGGTTCAGCTTGACGCCCAGAGGAGCTGAAAGCTTGATTCTTCCTTCTCATTAGAGGCAATAACATACAGGGCCCAGGGTAAACACCATTCCTACCACCTAGTACAAAAATGTATCCACTCACAACCAATAACATACAGGGCCCAGGGTAAACACCATTCCTACCACCTAGTACAAAAATGTATCCACTCACAACCAATAACATACAGGGCCCAGGGTAAACACCATTCCTACCACCTAGTACAAAAATGTATCCACTCACAACCAATAACATACAGGGCCCAGGGTAAACACCATTCCTACCACCTAGTACAAAAATGTATCCACTCACAACCAATAACATACAGGGCCCAGGGTAAACACCATTCCTACCACCTAGTACAAAAATGTATCCACTCACAACCAATAACATACAGGGCCCAGGGTAAACACCATTCCTACCACCTAGTACAAAAATGTATCCACTCACAACCAATAACATACAGGGCCCAGGGTACCAACACCATTCCTACCACCTAGTACAAAAATGTATCCACTCACAACCAATAACATACAGGGCCCAGGGTAAACACCATTCCTACCACCTAGTACAAAAATGTATCCACTCACAACCAATAACATACAGGGCCCAGGGTAAACACCATTCCTACCACCTAGTACAAAAATGTATCCACTCACAACCAATAACATACAGGGCCCAGGGTAAACACCATTCCTACCACCTAGTACAAAAATGTATCCACTCACAACCAATAACATACAGGGCCCAGGGTAAACACCATTCCTACCACCTAGTACAAAAATGTATCCACTCACAACTGTAAGTCGCTCTGGATAAGAGCGTCTGCTAAATGACTGAAATTAAATGTAAAGCTGTTGTCATCCAATGACCTAATAAATCCACTATGGACCACGAAGCTGTAACTGTTATGTAACCAATACATTTGGTTTCTTTATGACTCTAATTCACATTTCTCTTAATTTAGCAAGGAGGCAGACATACATTCATAGGAATTTGATTCCTAAATGAAAAATAATGTGTGACCTTGAATATATACATTTCTCTTTCTTCTACTATAGTTTTATATATATTTTTAAAATTGAACCTTTATTTAACTAGGCAAGTCAGTTAACCCTCCTGTTGTGTTCATTTCATGTTAATTAATTCTGTGTTCCCGGTCCAAAATGACCGCCCCATTATAGCTGATTATAAATCCATAATAATCAATATATTATAATCTAATGTTGCGTTAGATCTTTTTATTAACTTAAGTTCTTGAGAACATTACAAGTTTTGATCTTCTATTTGCTATTTATGGCCTGTAGGCCTCATTGACCTGAGCTCATAGAACTCCTTTTTGAGTAAAAAAAGAAAGCAGAATGTATGGATTATTTTGACTATAACAAATACTCAGATGAAACATATTGTGCTATTTATCACAGACTACTTTGTGTCAAAGTTTAACAAGGACATCCTCACCAGTGTCATGCTCAAAGATATGATCAAGAGCCTCACATACAGTATATCGTTTGGTCATTGTGCTGGCACAGAATAAATTGTGAGCAAGGCCTCAAAAAAGCTTTATATACCAGAGCTGCAAGAAATGTTCTATATATTATTGAAACAATGTTGCGATTGTTTGTGAGAATTCCAACAGGTGTGATTCCCGTGGGGGAAAGATTCTATTGGGGAAAGGTTCCTGAGAAGATTACCATGGAAGCCAAGAAGGGGAGTGAGATGTGTGTGTGCTCAAATACACATGCATGTGGGGGTCTGGGAGAGGAAGTGTGTTCATCTGATGAATGGGCATGTACCTGAACTCAATTTTATACACTAATTGTAGTCTCACTAGAATATGTGGACATTTCTAATGACCGGTCATTTTTGACCAGGAACACCACAGGTGTACAAAAGTTAAATAAAACACCCAAAATGTAATGAAAATCATCAAAATGTATTTTGTGTGATCAGATGCCCTGTGTGGACAACGTCATGGAACCTTATGACAATGAGATTAAATTAACTACATTTTCCAGAGAGAGAAAAAAAACGTGTAAATCGGTCCAGTTCGACCGGAACACAGCAGGAGGGTTAAGAACAAATTCTTATTTACAATGACGGCCTACCCCGGCCAAACCCTAACCTGGACGACGCTGGGCCACTTGTGAGCCGCCCTATAGTTAAAGGATCAGAGCCCTGAAGAACCAACCACCTGGACAGGCACGTCACAGCCCATACCCAACCTCTCTTTCGTATCGTCCGAGATCCCTAAAGATTGGAAAGCTGCCGCGGTCATCCCCCTCTTCAAAGGGGGTGACACCCTAGACCCAAACTGTTACAGACCTATATTCATCCTGCCCTGCCTCTCTAAAGTCTTCGAAAGCCAAGTTAATAAACAGATCACTGACCATTTCGAATCCCACCCTATCTTCTCGCTGTGCAATCCGGCTTCCGAGCCAGTCACGAGTGTACCTCAGCCACACTCAAGATACTACACGATATCATAACCGCCATCGATAAAAGACAGTACTGTGCAGCCGTCTTCATTGACCTGGCCAAGGCTTTCGACTCTGTCAATCACTGTATTCTTATCGGCAGACTCAATAGCCTTGTTTTTTCTAATGACTGCCTCGCCTGGTTCACCAACTACTTTGCAGACAGAGTTCAGTGTGTCAAATCGGAGGGCATGTTGTCCGGACCTCTGGCAGTCTCTATGGGGGTACCACAGGGTTCAATTCTCGGGCCGACTCTTTTCTCTGTATATATCAATGATGTCGCTCTTGCTGCGGGCGATTCCCTGATCCACCTCTATGCAGACGACACCATTCTGTATACTTCTGGACCTTCCTTGGACACTGTGCTAACTAACCTCCAAACAAGCTTCAATGCCATACAACACTCCTTCCGTGGCCTCCAACTGCTCTTAAACGCTAGTAAAACCAAATGCATGCTTTTCAACCTTTCGCTGCCCTCACCAGCACGCACGACTAGCATCACCACCCTGGACGGTTCCGACCTAGAATATGTGGACATCTATAAGTACCTAGGTGTCTGGCTAGACTGTAAACTCTCCTTTCAGACTCATATCAAACATCTCCAGTCAAAAATCTAATCTAGAATCGGCTTTCTATTTTGCAACAAAGCCTCCTTCACTCACGCCGCCAAACTTACCCTAGTAAAACTGACTATCCTACCGATCCTCGACTTCGGCGATGTCATCTACAAAATAGCTTCCAACACTCTACTCAACAAACTGGATGCAGTCTATCACAGTGCCAGCTGTTTTGTTACCAAATCACCTTATACCAACCACCACTGTGACCTGTATGCTCTAGTCAGCTGGCCCTCGCTACATATTCGTCGCCAGACCCACTGGCTCCAGGTCATCTATACGTCTATGCTAGGTAAAGCTCCGCCTTATCTCAGTTCACTGGTCACGACAACAACACCCACCCGTAGCACACGTTCCAGCAGGTATATCTCACTGATCATCCCCAAAGCCAACACCTCATTTGGCCGCCTTTCCTTCCAGTTCTCTGCTGACAGTGAATGGAACGAATTACAAAAATCGCTGAAGTTGGAGACTTTTATTTCCCTCACCAACTTTAAACATCAACTATCTGAGCAGCTAACCGATCGCTGCAGCTGTACATAGTCCATCTGTAAATAGCCCACCCAATCTATCTACCTCATCCCCGTACTGTTTTTATTTAATTTACTTTTCTGCTCTTTTGCACACCAGTAACTCTACTTGCACATCATCATCTGCTCATTTATCACTCCAGTGTTAATCTGCTAAATTGTAATTATTCGCTCCTATGGCCTATTATTGGCTACCTATTCATGCCTTCTGCACACACTGTATATAGACTTTCTTTTTTCTACTGTGTCATTGATTTGTTTGTTGTGTTATTGGCTTGTTAATTGTTTACTCCATGTGTAACTCTGTGTTGTTGTCTGTGTCACACTGCTTTGCTTTATCTTGGCCAGGTCGCAGTTGTAAATGAGAACTTGTTCTCAACTGGCCTACCTGGTTAAAGAAAAGGTTAAATAAAAAAATTGAATACACTGAACAGTAATCCTGTCTTGCAATTACAATTAATCTTCCCTTTATGTGTTTGTACCCACACATCTAAATCAACAACAGGTTATAAAAGTGATTTTCTAACCCTTCCTCCAAAATAGTTCCAAATGAGATTCATGCCAACACAGTCCAGGTAACGCTACAACTCAAGCCCTCGTCACCTGATCTTAGACTGTCCCGATTGAGAATTTGTCCTCTTTGGCTGCCAGGGCCTGTATAACAGAGGAGAGAGCCGTTACTTTCTCGGCTCTTTGATGCCAAACAGCACTAAACATCTGAACTCCGACTCACTTCCACTAGGTGTAAATGCCTGAAATATAGATCCACAAAATGTTGTGCAAGATGAGAGGACCTGAGGAGCGCCATGCCAGCTTTATGGTCAGCTGTCTTCAAATGACGGTTAATCTGTTACTGAAGAGACTTCTTAGGAACTTCTAAGACATTTCTTGTTTATTTGCAAGAGGAAAATGTTGTATACTGTTACCAGGCCAATATGGAGTGCTCTGTACGTGCCAAATAGGAGTAATTGGGATTTTTACTTTCAGGTTATCTTGTAAATGTGCTTCTTTGCCTCCGGTCTTTCTCTCTCCTTTGACCGTCTGTTTCTACTTATGTCACCCCCCTCTCTCTTTTCAAGTTTAGGGATCACCTTGACAGGGAAGGTAAACATCCAACAACTCAGAGTTGAAAGGTCACAAACTCTTGTTTTCATCAATCAGGTCATGGCGGAGGACACCCCACTCCCCTCGCTAAAATCGCTACAAGACCGACCGAAAAAGCTACGACTACAATAATCAACCGCTCCCTTCGCACGCCCCTGTTACACACCAAGTAGTGGAGTAGAGAGATTGCATCATCCGATGGAAAATTCAATGGAAATTTGCTTCACACAAGTCAAAACTAACAGAGAGAAGGGGAGTGTTGGGGAAAATGAAAAGCAGTCGGCCAGCCATTGAAAACATGACCCTGGAAGAGAGAGAGAGAGACGAGGAATAAGAAGGTTTGATACACTGCCTGAGGATGTTGAATAACTTCACATGAAGTTTACTGAGAATATCGAGTTGGCATGGGAACAATTAAACACTAAGTAACATTAAAAACAAGCAGATCCATTCAGAACAAAGTGTATTGTTTGTGTGAGGTCTGTGACTATAAACTAAAGTGAGGATCACAACCGCAGTTTATTGTGAAATAAAAATGCTGTTTATTAAACAGACCTATTTATACCTGTGAGGTCATCTTACACACGTTTCAACTGACTAGCTACTCTTAGGAAATAAACGGCTATTTCTTCTTTCTTTCCAGTCTAGCTCATTGACTGGCCATTTAACAGTGGCATGCGAACGTCTACGAACGTCCTGTCAGCAATACGGGGTCCCACTTTGTAGAAGGAAGACATCCCCAAGACATGTCCCTCATCACAAACAATAAGGATTTCTCCCCACATTTAGCTAAATGGGTGCTAGGGTCTGTTCGTTGCCATGGCACTCCCTCATTGCATTCCTCCCCTTGTGCCAAACTCCCGTCTCTTATCCCTCCCCATCACCATGACCACAAGATCCACCGAGACATGTGACACTGGATTATTGGTATGTTTATGGTAACCCACAAAGCAGTAGGGGAGGACTGGCATCCTTGCCCGTCCGCAGTTGCTGACAAGTGGCTTCTCTAACCCAGAAGTCTCTTGTCAAACCATTAACATTTTTTAAAACGCTGGCCCCAAACAGCGCTAGGGTAAAACGCTGGCCCCAGACAGCGCTAGGGTAAAACGCTGGCCCCGGACAGCGCTAGGGTAAAACACTGGCCCCAGACAGCGCTAGGGTAAAACGCTGGCCCCGGACACCGCTAGGGTAAAACGCTGGCCCCGGACACCGCTAGGGTAAAATGCTGGCCCCAGACACCGCTAGGGTAAAACGCTGGCCCTCGACACCCCTTCCACTCGCTCCCGAGTGACGCAGCGGTCTAAGGCACTGCATCTCAGTGCTAGAGGCATCACTACAATCCCCGGTTTGATTCCAGGCTGTATCACAACCGGCTGTGATTGGGAGTCCGATAGGGCGGCGCACAATTAGCCCAGCATTGTCCGGGTCAAATAAGAATTTGTTCTTAACTGACTTACATAGTTAAAGGTTAAATAAAACATTCCAAAACCCATAGGTATTGTGTTCATTCCAAAACCCATAGGTATTGTGCTCATTCCAAAACCCATAGGTATTGTGTTCATTCCAAAACCCATAGGTATTGTGTTCATTCCAAAACCCATAGGTATTGTGTTCATTCCAAAACCCATAGGTATTGTGTTCATTCCAAAACCCATAGGTATTGTGTTCATTCCAAAACCCATTGGCTGAAAAGCACCCACCCTTCCCTTAGCCAAGAGTTCAACATAATACTCTCCATACATTATACTGTGTCAACACACTCGCTCTGTGCCCAAAACGAACTCCTACCTTGACGGCAAAGTTATGCTTAAATACACCCACAATGGAGTGATTTCACAGCCAATGACATCTCAAGAACGGCAGGGTAGCCTAGTGGTTAGAGCATTGGACTAGTAACCGAAAGGTTGCAAGTTCAAATCCCTGAGCTGACAAGGTACAAAATCTGTCGTTCTGCCCCTGAACAGGCAGTTAACCCACTGTTCCTAGGCTGTCATTGAAAATAAGAATTTGTTCTCAACTGACTTGCCTGGTTAAATAAAGGTAAAAAAAAAAAGAACGGTGAGTGGAGAGGGAAGTGAAGTTTATATTTCATTCTCAGGGTTTTTCCAGAGCATTTTATATCACGTGTTGCCAGGTATGCTCCTCCTGGCATTGTGTTTCCCATTAACTCCACAGCGTACAGAATCCCCTTCGCAGGGATGCCAGGTTTGACTCAGCTGTTACAGTATGCCAGTATCTATAGGAACACAACACACTTTATATCCAAACAACTTTACCACCAAGCACAGAAAACACTCTAGTATTTGCTTGTGGACTTTGGCTTCAGATTCTCATCTGTAGCCTCACACTTCCGTGTCATTAGCATCTTGACTAAGGAGGGGAGATGGACAGTGGGCAGTGAAGCGTGTAACCTCCATCGCAACATCTTACTCCGAAAAACACACGCTTCGTTTCCATTCAAAGTAAAAACGGCTGATTGGTTTAGAAGAAGAGATGGGGGAGGAAACATTGTTGAGTCAAGATAACAGATGGATAACTCAAGACACAAAGCTGAGTGAGGGAGATGCAGGTACATATTTAAAAGTAGTGTAACTGCCTCCCGAGTGGCACAGTGGTCTAAGACACTGCATTGCAGTGCTGGAGGTGTCACTACAGACCCTGGTTCGATTCCAGGCTGTATCACAAATGGGCCGTGATCGGGAGTCCCATAGGGTGGCACACAATTGTCCCAGTGCCGTCCGTGTTAGGGGAGGGTTTGACCGGGGAGGTTTTACTTGGCTCATGCAGGCTGACCTCGGTCATCAGTTGAACGGTCTGACACATTGGTACGGCTTCCGGGGATAAGCAGGCAGGTTCTAGAAGAAGTTCAGTTTGGCAGGTCATGTTTCTGAGGACACATGACTCCAGCTTTGCCTCTCGAGCCCGTTGGGGGAGTTGTAGAGGTGAGACAACGTTTTTTTTTTTAAATGGGAGAAAACATAAATAAAAAGTCATTGAATGATACAATAATCATGACAATTACATCTGCATTTAAACGAGATCAACACAGTCAAAGTCATGTGGGTCAATATTTATCATGGATGTGTTTTTGGAAGAGTCCCATTTGGACATAATAATAACCCCACAACATTATGTCAGACCCATTACAATAGAATGACTGTGGGCAGCCCATCATTACAGAGCATAACAGACAGCTCCACCTCTCTCAGGACATGTAATACATACAACACAATCATAATAATTACTGTTCAGGGAGGGGCAGTGTTAGGTTATACAGCTGTACCATTGAGAGCATCTTGACCGGTTGCATCACCGCTTGGTATGGCAACTACTTGGCATCCTACAGAGGGTAGTGCATACAGCCCAGTACAACCCTAACCCTAACCCTAGTCTGGTCTTCCTGGAAACTCATCAGAATCTCTCTCTCTCTGTCTTCATCTCTCTCTTCCACTTACCCCCTCTCTTTTTCTCTCTCTCTGTCTTCATATCTCTCTTCCTTATTACCCCCTCTCTTTCTCTCTCTCTGTCTTCATCTCTCTCTTCCTCTCTCTCTCTCTTCATCTTACCCCCTCTCTTTCTCTCTCTCTGTCTTCATCTCTCTCTTCCTCTCTCTCTCTCTTCATCTTACCCCCTCTCTTTCTCTCTCTCTTCCTCTTACCCCCTCTCTTTCTCTCTCTCTCTCTTCCTCTTACCCCCTCTCTTTCTCTCTCTCTCTCTTCCTCTTACCCCCTCTCTTTCTCTCTCTCTTCTCTTCTCTTACCCTCTCTTTCTCTGTCTCTCTTCCTCTTACCCCCTCTTTCTTTCTCTCTCTCTTCCTCTTACCCCCTCTTTTCTCTCTGTCTCTCTTCCTCTTACCCCCTCTCTTTCTCTCTGTCTCTCTTCCTCTTACCCCTCTCTTTCTCTCTCTCTGTCTTCATCTTACCCCCTCTCTTTCTTCTCTCTCTTCCCCCTACCCCCTCTCTTTCTCTCTCTGTCTTCATCTCTCTTCCTCTTTCTCCCTCTCTTTCTCTCTCTCTCTCTTCCTCTTACCCCCTCTCTTTCTCTCTCTGTCTTCATATCTCTCTTCCTTATTACCCCCTCTCTTTCTCTCTCTCTGTCTTCATCTTACCCCCTCTTTTCTCTCTCTCTTCTCTTACCCCCTCTCTTTTCTCTCTCTTCCTCTTACCTTCCTCTTCTCTCTCTCTCTGTCTTCATATCTCTCTTCTTTATTACCCCCTCTCTTTCTCTCTCTCTGTCCATCCTACCCCCCTCTCTTTCTCTCTCTCTTCCTCCTTACCCCCTCTCTTTCTCTCTCTCTTCCTCCTACCCCCTCTCTCTTTCTCTCTCTCTTCCTCTTACCCCCTCTCTTTCTCTCTCTGTCTTCATCTCTCTCTTCCTCTAACCCCCCTCTTTCTGTTCTCTCTCTCTCTCTTCCTCTTACCCCCTCTCTTTCTCTGTCTTCCTCTTACCCCTCTCTTTTCTCTGTCTTCCTCTTACCCCCTCTCTTTCTGTCTTCTCTCTGTCTTCATCTTACCCCCTCTCTTTCTCTGTCTTCCTCTTACCCCCCCTCTCTTTCTTCATCTTCTTCTTTCTCTCTCTTCCTCTAACCCCCTCTCTTTCTGTCTTCCATCTCTCTCTTCCTCTTACCCCCTCTCTTTCTCTGTCTTCATCTTACCCCTCTCTTTCTCTGTCTTCCTCTTCCCCCCTCTCTTTCTGTCTTCCATCTTCTCTCTTTCTTACCCCCTCTCTTTCTCTGTCTTCCTCTTACCCCCTCTCTTTCTCTGTCTTCATCTTACCCCCTCTCTTTCTCTGTCTTCCTCTTACCCCCTCTCTTTCTGTCTTCCATCTCTCTCTTCCTCTTACCCCCTCTCTTTCTCTGTCTTCATCTTACCCCCTCTCTTTCTCTGTCTTCATCTTTCTTTCTGTCTTCCATCTCTCTCTTCCTCTTACCCCCTCTCTTTCTCTGTCTTCATCTTCCCCCCCCTCTCTTTCTGTCTTCCATCTCCCCTCTTCCTCTCTGTCTCTCTTTCTCTGTCTTCATCTTTCCCCCTCTTCTTTCTCTGTCTTCATCTTACCCCCTCTCTTTCTCTCTTCCTCTACCCCCTCTTTTCCTCTTACCCCCCTCTTTCTTTCTCTGTCTTCATCTTTCCCTTACTCCCTCTCTTTCTCTCTCTCTTCTTCCTCTTACCCCCTCTCTCTTTCTGTCTTATCTCTCTTCCTTCTCCCCTCCCTCTCTCTTTCTCTGTCTTCCTCTTACCCCCTCTCTTTTCTTTGTCTTCTTTCTGTCTTCCTCTCTTTCTCTCTTCCTCTTACCCCCTCTTTCTTTCTCTGTCTTCATCTTTCCCCCTCTCTTTCTCTGTCTTCCTCTTACCCCCTCTCTTTCTGTCTTCCTCTCTCTCTCTTCCTCTTACCCCCTCTCTTTCTCTGTCTTCATCTTACCCCCTCTCTTTTCTCTCTGTCTTCATCTCTACCCCTCTCCCCTCTCTTCTTCCATCTCTCTCTTCCTCTTACCCCCTCTCTTTCTCTCTCTTCTTCCTCTTACCCCCTCTCTTTCTCTCTCTTCTTCATCTCTCTCTTCCTATTAACCCCCCTCTTTCTGTTTCTCTCTCTTCCTCTTACCCCCTCTCTTTCTCTGTCTTCATCTTACCCCTCTGTCTTTCTCTGTCTTCCTCTTACCCCTCTCTTTCTGTCTTTCTCTGTCTTCCTCTTACCCCCTCTCTTTCTCTGTCTTCCTCTTACCCCCTCTCTTTCTCTGTCTTCCTCTTACCCCCCTCTCTTTCTCTGTCTTCCTCTTACCCCCCTCTTTCTCTTTCTCTGTCTTCTCTTCCTCTCTGTCTTCATCTCTCTCTTCCTCTTACCCCCTCTCTTTCTCTGTCTTCCTCTTACCCCCTCTCTTTCTGTCTTCCATCTCTCTCTTCCTCTTACCCCCTCTCTTTCTCTGTCTTCCTCTTACCCCCTCTCTTTCTGTCTTCCATCTCTCTCTTCCTCTTATCTCCTCTTCCTATTCTCTTCTCTGTCTTCATCTTACCCCCTCTCTCTTTCTCTGTCTTCCTCTTACCCCCTCTCTTTCTGTCTTCCATCTCTCTCTTCCTCTTAACCCCCTCTCTTTCTCTGTCTTCATCTTACCCCCTCTCTTTCTCTGTCTTCCTCTTACCCCCTCTCTTTCTGTCTTCCATCTCTCTCTTCCTATTACCCCCTCTCTTTCTCTCTCTTCCTCTTACCCCCTCTCTTTCTTTGTCTTCTTTCTGTCTTCATCTCTCTCTTCCTCTAACCCCCTCTCTTTCTCTGTCTTCATCTCTCTTCTCTTACCCCCTCTCTCTCTCTGCCTTCACCTCTATCTTCTAGAGGTCGACCGATGGCCGATTAATTAGGGCCTAGTTCAAGTTTTCATAACAATCGGTAATGTGCATTTTTGGATGCCGATTATGGCTGATTACAATGCACTCCACCAGGAGACTGTGTGGCAGGCAGATCACCTGTTATGCGAGTGCAGAAAAGAGCCAAGGTAAATTGCTAGCTAGCATTAAACTTATCTTATAAAAAACAATCAATCTTAACATAATCACTAGTTAACTACACATGGTTGATGATATTACTAGTTTATCTAGCTTGTCCTGCGTTGCATATAATCAATGCGGTGCCTGTTGATTTATCGAATCACAGCCTACTTCGCCAAATGGGTGAGGATTTAACAAGGTCATTCGCGAAAAAAGCACTGTCGTTGCACCAATGTGTACCTAACCATAAACATCAATGCCTTTCTTTAAAATCAATATACAAGTTTAAAAAATTCAACCTGCATATTTAGTTAAAATAAATTGTTAGCAGACAATATTAAGTAGGGAAATTGTGTCACTTCTCTTGCGTTCTGTGCAAGCAGAATCAGGGTATATGCAGCAGTTTGGGCCGCCTGGCTCGTTGCGAACTGTGTGAAGACCATTTCTTCCTAACAAAGACCGTAATTAATTTGCCAGAATTTTACATAATTGTGACATAACATTGAAGGTTGTACAATGTAACAGCAATATGTAGACTTAGGGATGCCACCCGTTAGATAAAATACGGAACGGTCCCGTATTTCACTGAAACGTTTAATTTTCGCAATGATATATTCCGGATTTGACCATATTAATGACCTTAGGCTCGTATTTCTGTGTGTTTATTATATTATAATTAAGTCTATAATTTGATATTTGATAGAGCAGTCTGACTGAGTGGTGGTAGGCAGCAGCAGGCTCGTAAGCATTCATTCAAAGAGCACTTTCCTGCATTTGCCAGCAGCTCTTCCCTGTGCTTCAAGCATTGAGCTGTTTATGACTTCAAGCCTATCAACTTCCGAGATTAGGCTGGCAATACTTAAATGCCTATAAGAACATCCAATAGTCAAAGGCATATGAAATTCAAATGGTTGTGTCACGCCTTGGTCTTAGTATTTTGTGTTTTCTTTATTTATTTGGTCAGGCCAGGGTGTGACATGGGTTTATGTTGTGGTGTGTTTTTTTATTGGGGTTTTAGTAGGTATTGGGATTGTGGCTGAGTAGGGTTGTCTAGGAAAGTCTATGGCTGCCTGAGGCGGTTCTCAATCAGAGTCAGGTGATTATCGTTGTCTCTGATTGGGAACCATATTTAGGTAGCCCGGGTTTCACTGTGTGTTTGTGGGTGATTGTTCCTGTCTCTGTGTTAGTTGTCACCAGACAGGCTGTATAGGTTTTCACATTTCCGTTTGTTGTTTTTGTATTGTTCGTATTTATCGTCATTAAAGATGTCTCGATTTAACCACGCTGCATTTTGGTCCGACTCTCCTTCGACGGAAGAAAGCCGTAACAGGTTGAGAGAAATACTCCTATAATAACTACGACCTAAAACTAAACCAAATTGAACATGTTTCATTATTTATTTGAGACTAAATTGAAATTTATTTATGTATTATATTAAGTTAAAAACAAAAGTGTTCATTCTGTATTATTGTAATCATTACAAATGTATAAAAATCTGCATCTGATTTTTTTGGTACTCCAATAATCTGTATTGAAAAATCAGGGTCTCTCTCTCTCAAGGATGTTCATTAACCATGCTGAGAGGTCAAGGCTAGAACAACAGTGATCACAGGGAATCCCCCTAACCGAGTGACCTCAAATGACCTTACACGTCGACTGCCTGTGCTTACGCAGAGTGCTGATACATCATCTTCAACCAAAAGAAACATTTAAAGTTGATGAAAGCTTCTAAAACAACAACAGCTGAGGCACTAATCATACAAGCAGCGTTTGAAGGATGCGCCACCCACTTCAAAAAGACAAGCTGACATTTTTTATCAGACAGAAGAAGAAAAAAACACTGGAGTCCCAAAGCAACTCGATAAATCTGTCGGCTGCAGACAGCTGCTCTGTCATTAGGGGAAGCCCTCTCTCTAGTCTCATCACATCTGGTAAGAGAGAGAGAACAAACACAGCGACACGCAGCAGTACCGACTTCTATCAACAGCCAGACGGGACGCCGGCTTCTCAGGGCTCAGATGAGAAGACTCTCTTTCTTGCTCTCTCTCTCTCTCTCTCTCTCTCTCTCTCTCTGGTAAGGTTTGAGCGGTATCCAGATGTTCATACCGTCATATCACTTCTGGAAGAGCACACAAGGTGACAACGACGCATAAAACAATTTAGGCAGGAATCCAGGAGGGGATTGAATGTCTCTGCTGTAACCAAGCCGTGTTCACAATGGCAGTTTGAAGTGACTCAAATCCTATTGATTTGCATTTCAGATTCAAATCTGTTCTTTTTCCTATGTCAGAATGGTTCAGATAATAACTACAGAACGAAGCCAACATCAGTGTGCGCTTTGGTTGCGAATGGTATGAACTGTGAACTCTTATTCACTACAGAAGTGATATCTCCTACCCGTTGAGTTAGCCTCCACAGCTGCAAACGCAGGTTAGAAAGGAACAGACAGAGTATCCCGTCTACCACACAACGATGTTACTACCTACTGAAGCGCAGCTCAGAGTAAATATTTATTGCATTTTCCTTTTCCAAATGGGTGGTCATTTAGAATGCATAAGATTCTGTATTTACGATAGCACAGCTTCAGCCTTTGTTCCTCAGTCTTCCCGCTCTTTCACTCAACCCAGCCCCTTTTCCTTTGTTCCTCAGTCTTCCCACTCTTTCACTCAACCCAGCCCCTTTTCCTTTGTGTAACAAGCTGTCATATCTGTTCCGCCCGCCAGGGACGTTTTCCTTTATGACGTAATTTGTAATCAAGTTATGATTAATTGTACGTACAGAAAAGTACTCGTTTTTAAAGTTGGATCATCTTATCCGTTGAGGCTTTAAAGTGTTTTTACCACTATGATTTTGAACATTCAAAACAACTGGGAAATGTCCATGACAGGCATTATTGTCACCTTAGCTTGCTACAGAACTGAGTGATAGGAAGCACAAGCACCACCACCAATCAGTCTAGACCACTGCACACACACACCCCTCCTTACTATGATAACTAGTGTAGTCTTGTCATCAAATGACTGCTGTCTGAACACACACAAGTCCCATTTGGTCACTTGCTGTTTGGACAGTCAGTTGTCCAAAACTTATTAGAAAACCAAAACTGATTGGAGCATTAAGGCCTGCAGTGTGAACAAGGCTCAAGAAGCTTGCGATTGACATTGAGCCACTGAGCTAGCAAGTTAACATAGCTGGAGCCCTGAGCTGGATATCATTTATAACACATATTATATTTCTTATAGCAAGGAGGAGGTGGTGCCCCCAACCCCCAAAATATTTATTTTTGTTGAAAAAATAATTACAGTGTGGAAAATGATCCCTTTGGTATTTCGAAATACCCCAGTATACGGTATAAACATTATATCACCAAGATTATCTCTGGTCTCATAGAAACAGACACCTGCTTGTTTTCACCCACATCTTCCCAGTCTGACAGTGACAGATCGAGATACATCTCACATCAGGCCTCTGTCTGAAAAACATAAACATTTCATACAGGTTTCACCTATTAATTCATGGATTTGAGGCACTTCTAAAACCTTTGGAATGTGACCTAATGTGGGAACATTTTCTTTAATCGTTTTAAGGCAACATTCAGCTCTCTGGAAGGCTCAAACCCAAGGTTCCTTACTGGTCAAGGTTAGAGAAATAAACACAGGCCTGATAAAAATAAAAGGGGGAGAGGGAGTGGGAATTTTTAAATTGAGAATTTTGGGGGGGGCACTAGGCACTTTGATGAACAAAGCTGTGATTTCAACAGACCGATTAATGCAACGATAGGAGAATTAATGAGAGATGAATGTAAAGAGAGCAGGAATTAGATATCAACACCAGTCACTACCTTAAATTGCAGTCCCTCCAGGATTTCACAGGGTTTTTTGTTTTTTTCCTGTGGCAATTCTGACATTTTGCAATGCAATGTGCAATGATTTGGTCTAATTTGACGCGAAAACGCACTGACAAGGAACAAGGTTTGTTGACGTGTGGCTTGATTTTTTAATATTTTTTTAATTTCACCTTTATTTAACCCGGTAGGCTAGTTGAGAACACCTGTATTTAACCAGGTAGGCTAGTTGAGAACACCTTTATTTAACCAGGTAGGCTAGTTGAGAACACCTTTATTTAACCAGGTAGGCTAGTTGAGAACACCTTTATTTAACCCGGTAGGCTAGTTGAGAACACCTTTATTTAACCAGGTAGGCTAGTTGAGAACACCTGTATTTAACCAGGTAGGCTAGTTGAGAACACCTTTATTTAACCAGGTAGGCTAGTTGAGAACACCTGTATTTAACCAGGTAGGCTAGTTGAGAACACCTTTATTTAACCAGGTAGGCTAGTTGAGAACACCTTTATTTAACCAGGTAGGCTAGTTGAGAACACCTTTATTTAACCAGGTAGGCTAGTTGAGAACACCTTTATTTAACCAGGTAGGCTAGTTGAGAACACCTGTATTTAACCAGGTAGGCTAGTTGAGAACACCTTTATTTAACCAGGTAGGCTAGTTGAGAACACCTGTATTTAACCAGGTAGGCTAGTTGAGAACACCTTTATTTAACCAGGTAGGCTAGTTGAGAACACCTTTATTTAACCAGGTAGGCTAGTTGAGAACACCTTTATTTAACCAGGTAGGCTAGTTGAGAACACCTTTATTTAACCAGGTAGGCTAGTTGAGAACACCTTTATTTAACCAGGTAGGCTAGTTGAGAACACCTTTATTTAACCAGGTAGGCTAGTTGAGAACACCTTTATTTAACCAGGTAGGCTAGTTGAGAACACCTTTATTTAACCAGGTAGGCTAGTTGAGAACACCTTTATTTAACCAGGTAGGCTAGTTGAGAACACCTTTATTTAACCAGGTAGGCTAGTTGAGAACAAGTTCTCATTTACAACTGCGACCTGGCCAAGATAAAGCATAGCAGTGTGAACAGACAACAACACAGAGTTACACATGGAGTAAACAATTAACAAGTCAATAACACAGTAGGAAAAAAAGAGTCTATATACATTGTGTGCAAAAGGCATGAGGAGGTAGGCGAATAATTACCATTTTGCAGATTAACACTGGAGTGATAAATGATCAGATGGTCATGTACAGGTAGAGATATTGGTGGGCAAAAAAGCAGAAAAGTAAATAAATATAAACAGTATGGGGATGAGGTAGGTAAAATTGGGTGGGCTATTTACCGATAGACTATGTACAGCTGCAGCGATCGGTTAGCTGCTCAGATAGCAGATGTTTGAAGTTGGTGAGGGAGATAAAAGTCTCCAACTTCAGCGATTTTTGCAATTCGTTCCAGTCGCAGGCAGCAGAGAACTGGAACGAAAGGCGGCCAAATGAGGTGTTGGCTTTAGGGATGATCAGTGAGATACACCTGCTGGAGCGCGTGCTACGGATGGGTGTTGCCATCGTGACTAGTGAACTGAGATAAGGCGGAGCTTTACCTAGCATGGACTTGTAGATTACCTGGAGCCAACAGTACAACAGTACTCTTACAATAGCTTACATAAAGGTCCCAACTTCTCCTCCCCTTCCCTTGCCTGCCTGGCCATTTCTCCCACACATGTTCACACACACACACTGTCCGTTTGGGGAGAGGAGAGAGGACTAAACTGAGCTGCCGAGTTTGATGAATATCCATCTTCATCTTCCTCTGCTTAATATTGTCCAGAGTTTTGGAGAGTTTGGAATTTGGAATGCAGAAATTGTTTCGCATTTTAAGTCAAATACAGCTGTGGCATCCAAAATCTGTTATTCAATCAGAAAGAGACAAGAGGGAGCAAAGATTTACACGTAACATAAATAAATGTTTACCGTGTGTGGCCTGGGCCCCACTTGTATGTCTCTTTTACTGAAAGGAAGCGCTAAATAATTTTAATTACATATCTAAGTACAGGACATCAGGTACAAACATCGGTTCTCTGCTTTTCACTCAAACTCTTGACAGGAATATGGGTGTGACGCAAATCACCACAGTCTCATCAGCAATGGACGATGGCTTGCTTTACTTAAAGGGATAGTTCACCCCAAAAAGAAAGCTCATCTGTATGAACTCAGCTCATTTTTGGACCACTTAAAGGGAAAGTCCACTCAAAAAACAATATATTGGTATTTGTTTCATTAGTCCACAGTTGATAGAGTCCCAAAATGTTTTGCAGTCGAGAGAAGATATTCAACCGTCAAGAAGTATAGTGTCATCGGACACATCATCATAGAATGCAAACTGATGTGTTGAGTCTGTTGACATTCAGTATTGGCCATGCCGCTGTGAGGGGTGATGCAGTCTGATTTCTGGGTCTACTACTTCCCCACAGCCAGGACAGAGCTGCAACTCATCCGTCATTACAGCTAAACTTAGCAGCCCGGTAGGAGGCCTCTCTCTCCCTGTTGTCCCGACATGGGAGCAGCCATGGGTGGACAAACTAACCATCCACGCCCCTGCTCTCTGGTTCAAAGACCGGTCCAGAATTAAGAGTAAACAGGCTCGCTCACGCACACACACACACACACACACACACACACACACACACACACACATGGCATGCTTCTGAGTGATCTTATCTGTGTAGAATATATGTGCAGCATCATGAGACACTGTGCAGACAGTTTACATTCATTTCAGGACAGCATCTCTTTGAAAGCATATAGTTCCTATTAATATATACAGCAACAGCCCTCAGCTCCACTCCTGAGGAGAATCAGTTGGTGGTCCTCACACGGAATAAGCATGTTAGTACAGAATAATGAACAAATCTAGAAGTGAGGCGGCCCTCTCTGTCGGCGCCGGAAGTAAATCTATGGTATAGTAAGGTGCTGTTAGGCCCCAGGAGACGCGACTGAAAACCAGCTGCTCCATCTCAGTCATCATCATCACAGTCACTAGTGAAACACATGGGATTACTTTTCCTGCCTCCAACAGTTCTCTCTTAGAAGAGATATATAGGCTACAACATACAGTACAGACTAGGTTACAGGAAAATAGTTATGTCAGCACTGTTTGGAGATGAATTATTGTGGTCCTCTTTTGAACAATGTCCTTTGTCTCCGTGTTTATTAAAATAGTCCCATAAACATCTTTAAGAGAGTCTTTTGCATGTGTGAACCAGATGGAAGGCGCCAAAACACTAAGCAGATTGCCAAATTCCACCCACCTTTCCATTAACATGAGTAGGCCGCCTTCACACGCACTGTAGGACCTAAGCATCTGAAATGTTACGGTCATTGTATAAAGACGTTCGACATAATCGCTTCAAATGGTGCATTTTTTTAAGGCTCTAAATTAGACTATTGAAGGATTTAACTGTAGATAAACAGATCATTAGTACATCAACACATTTAGGTTTAAGAGGCATCAGTCTTCAACCTTAATCATATATTTAGGCTTGGGGTGGCACTAAGGCCGGAATGACGCATTGTGCCTGCTGGCTGTTCAAATTCACATTTACAAGCATTAAGAGAGACAAATCACCATGAGTGAATTCCCATAAACTCATTTTACGATGTCTCCACAAGAAAAACAACCTAACTTCTAAGCTGCATTGCTTGCTTTTTGGGGTTTTAGGCTGGGTGTCTGTACAGCACTTTGTGACATCGGCTGATGTAAAGAGGGCTTTAATAAATACATTTTCATTGATTGATTGATTAACTAGCTATGCCAGTACCTCATACTCCTGGTATGTCTAAGGGCTCATTACAATGACACACACTTAACCAGGTATTTGTCTAGGACTAGGCTGATAAGAAAACCATTAGGGCTAGTCCTTATCACTACACATGGAGCCTACAACAGCTGCGTTTAGACAGGCAGCCCACTTTTGATATTTTTTTCAAATAATTGTTCTTTTGACCAATCACATCAAGATCCTTTCATTTCAGATCTTTTTCAGAGCTGATCCGATTGTTCAAAAGACCAATTAGGGAGAAAATAAGATCAGATTCGGGCTGCCTGTGTAAACACAGCCATAGTTCAGGGAACAAGAGATGGTTGAAAAGTATAGGTGGTGGGTAGGCTACACCACAGAACTCCAAAATGGGGAATACCAGCTCGATTTCAACAAATACACAAAGATGGGACCTTTTCTAGGCAACAGCTTTGTTTGTTCCAGTATTTACTGCGTACGTGTGCCTGGTAATATTTGTCCTTTATGGTCTTGTCTGGCAGGAGCAGCGCATACGGGACAATTTTTTATCTGAAAAGGGTTAATAATCTTTGAGTAATGGCACGGCCACAAACCTGAACAGCTGACATCCCCTGCGCCGTGATCCATAACAAATACAGTCGAGGAAACTGTCAAATGTCAGGCGAAAACAGCTAAAGGTGCTTTATTAAATAGTACCCACAAAATATCCGTTTCAACGTCAATGGTGAAGAGGCGACTCCGGGATGCTGGCCTTCTAGGCAGAGTTCCTCTGTCCAGTCTCAACATCAACAGTGAAGAGGTGACTCCAGGATGCTGGCCTTCTAGGCAGAGTTCCTCTGTCCAGTCTCAACATCAACAGTGAAGAGGTGACTCCAGGATGCTGGCCTTCTAGGCAGAGTTCCTCTGTCCAGTCTCAACATCAACAGTGAAGAGGTGACTCCAGGATGCTGGCCTTCTAGGCAGAGTTCCTCTGTCCAGTCTCAACATCAACAGTGAAGAGGTGACTCCGGGATGCTGGCCTTCTAGGCAGAATTCCTCTGTCCAGTCTCAACATCAACAGTGAAGAGGTGACTCCAGGATGCTGGCCTTCTAGGCAGAGTTCCTCTGTCCAGTCTCAACGTCAACAGTGAAGAGGCGACTCCGGGATGCTGGCCTTCTAGGCAGAATTCCTCTGTCCAGTGTCTGTGTTCGTTTGCCCATCTTAATCTTTTCTTTTTATTGGCCAGTCTGAGATATGTCTTTTTCTTTGCAACTCTGCCTAGAAGACCAGCCTCTTCACTGTTGACGTTGAGACTGGTGTTTTGCGAGTACTATTTAATGAAGCTGCCAGTTGAGGACTTGTGAGGCATCTGTTTCTCAAACTAGACACTCTGATGTACTTGTCCTCTTTCTCAGTTGTGCACCGGGGCCTCACACTCCTCTTTCTATTCTGGTTAGAGCCAGTTTGCACTGTTCTATGAAGGGAGTATTACACAGCGTTGTACGAGATCTTCAGTTCCTTGGCAATGTCTCACATGGAATAGCCTTAATTTCTCAGAACAAGAATAGACTGGCGAGTTTCAGAGGAAAGTACTTTGTTTCTGGCCATTTTGAGCCTGCAATCGAACTCACAAATGCTGATTCTACAGATACTCAACTAGTCTAAAGAACGACAGTTTTATTGCTTCTTTTCTCAGACCAACAGTTTTCAGCTGTGCTAACATAACGCCAAAAGGGTTTTCTAATGATCAATTAGCCTTTTAAAATGAGAAACTTGGATTAGCTAACACAATGTGCCATTGAAACACAGGTGTGATGGTTGCTGATAATGGGCCTCTGTACCCCTATGTAGATATTCCATAAAAAATGTCTACACTATATTTCTGATCAATTTGATGTTATTTTAATGGTACAAAAATGTGTTTTTCTTTCAAAAACAAGAAAATGTATAAGTGACCCCAAACTTTTGAATGGAGGTGTATACAATCCATGTCTCCTCTTAAAAACGATTCTTTAACCTGTCTCCACCCCTTCATCTACAAGTGACATCAATAAGGGATCATAGCTTTCACCTGGATTCACCTGGTCAGTCTCTGTCATGGAAAGAGCAGATGTTCATAATGTTTTGTCCACTCAGCGAATATGATCTCCAGAGCATGTCAAAACGGAATTCTGCGTGCGTTTCTACTGATGAAGAGCGACAGTAATTATCTGTCAGTCTGCACATGGTCCTTTATCATGACGAGCCCTATATATAACATTAAAATAAAATGAAAAAGCCTCATATCAACCCATGCATTGACCTTGAGTTGAAGTTTAAGCCAAGTCAGGGACCTGTCATTAGACAGATGCATGCATGCTGGCACGCGCGCACACACACACTGGATGGTTATATGCGTAAATGTAGAGTGATAGAGCGCTCCCGCTAATGATTTAACTCAATTGGTTAGCTACTGATGCAACAGGTAGCCTATGCGCTCCGTCATAAAAACACTTAGCCATCTGATGATGATCCGTCTGCGTCCA
Source organism: Oncorhynchus tshawytscha (assembly GCF_018296145.1). Lineage (NCBI taxonomy): Eukaryota > Metazoa > Chordata > Actinopteri > Salmoniformes > Salmonidae > Oncorhynchus > Oncorhynchus tshawytscha. The sequence continues at coordinate 8,748,876 of NC_056444.1, forward strand.
TGATTACACTGCAACACTAGTCTGTCTGTGTCAATTGCTTTCAGAGGCCAATGCATTAGCCTGGTTCGCTCACGTCATGCATTACTTTTGCTCTGTAGCAGAACCATTAATCACGGAGCCGTCGGCGACAGGTCATTGAAATATCTCGGTAGACACAGAGCGCACAGCAAGCGCATCAGTTTAAGCTCTCCAATTTGTTCCACACTATGGACATGCTCTGTCTGCGCATTTTTGTTAAGTGTCGCACTGTCAAAATATGATATAAAGCTTTACCAGAATTACACGTTACGCAAATAATAATGAAATTGCTTGGTTTTACGCTTGGTTGCTGATGGTGTCAAAGACATGCGCTGCGTATTTACACCCACAAGGTTCATACAACTCAGCAGTTTCATGCATCAGTCTGTATGACTTAAAAAAGTAATCATATTAAAAACCAATCTTAAATCCAAAAACTAGACCCACAAAGAAAGCGTTTACGGACCCATCGCTCAGTTTCATAACGCTATAATAATTGCACAGGATCCAATGTCCCAAAAAAAGTTTAACTTTATGCAAAGGCATTGCACCAAGAAATTTTAGAATAGGATATGCACCATCACAAAATCGTATCACTAAACATGCACTGACTATGTGGCTTCATCAAGCTATTAGGCAAAACATGCATGAATGAATGGATGCATATTTGCTAAGCTATACTTTCTCACAGTTGCACAATAGCAAACCACTTGAACCAAATGAGAGAGAACAGAACAAAATATGATGAGCGTGACATACCGTCCAGAAGGCGATATGGAGTCGACAGTTGGCAGTACCACAGTGTGAGGTGTATTCCAACGGACCACAGGGAGATGCTGATGATAAAGGGGGGGAAAAGTTAAGAATTTAGCTGAGTAAAAAAATGTTGGTTTGTCAAAACACTTTCAATACACGTAAAATATGCGTGAATTTACCGGGAAGTCATTTTCAGTCTTGGTAAGTCCACACAAAAGTATTCTTGTTCCAATGTGATAGTGGTAAGAGTTGGAGACCCGCTCTATCCTTCACTCACTTAGTCACTCACACAGTCACTCACACACTCACTCACTCTTTAAAATGTCTCGATCTCCCCTGACTCACTCTCGGTTTCCTTGGACTGCCCGCAGTTCCAACTAAAACAAAGACTCCTTCAGTCCTCCAGGACCAAAACACTGAAATCTGACTCCTCACAGTCGCTCCTCGTGGACTCTCCCCTCATATAGCGCTACTCCAGATTCAAATTAACGCACACCAACTTCCCTTCCTCTCTATTAAGGAGTGAGCTCTCTCTCCTACCTTTCTCCTGCTTTTAAAGGGTTCTTATCTGGCCTTGAAATGAGAAAATATGCAACAGGCACAGATGCATATATTTTTTGCATAAAAAAAAAAGTAAGTTATCACTGGTAGATATTACATTTTTGTGATGAATATTCACATCACCTTTTCCAAACCAGTTGAGGTCAGTGTTGATGTGGCTTTGGTTTGAGTGTGAAACCTGTCTACTACTTATACACTTCTGTTGACTTCTAATACCTGCATTGCTTGCTGTTTGGGGTTTTAGGCTGGGTTTCTGTACAGCACTTTGAGATATCAGCTGATGTACGAAGGGCTATATAAATACATTTGATTTGATTTGATTAATATGGCTATAACCAAAACAAAGTATTTATAAAATAGTCATCAAAACATTTCGCTTTTTAAGAGAATATCTCCATTGGAAATGCAGTATATGCCAGCTCAACAGATTTAAAAGACTTCTTCCATCAACAGTAAGCAGTAACCACGGCGACAGAGTTGCGTCAAAAAAACACTCAGGGATACTGTAAATCTACACACTTATTTTGAATGTACAGCTGTTGATTGTCTGCACTTCAAGAAAGACCTTGGCACTGTCCAAACCCACCACCACCCCTTGCCAGACCTTAGAGTGTAACCGTATAACTTTCGTCCGTCCCCTCGCCCCTACCTGGGCTTGAACCAGGGACCCTCTGCACACATCAACAACTGACACCCACGAGGCATCGTTACCCATCGCTCCACAAAAGCCGCGGCCCTTGCAACAGCAATGGGAACCACTACTTCAAGGTCTCAGATCGAGTGACGTCACCGATTGAAACGCTATTAGCTAGCACCACCGCTAACTAGCTAGCCATTTCACATCGGCTACATATAGTCAAGATGGAATCCAGCATCCAGGTCCCAAGAGCCTTGATGTCTGTCTGGAAGATGCCTTTGAAGAAGACAGCTCTGAAATTCCCTTCCCATCCACAGCCCAGACTGATACAGACAAATCACAGCCATGAGGGATGCTATTTGAGGCCAAACCACTGATAGGAGAGGCGATCACAAATGGAGTTTACGAAAGTTCAACCAGGAAGGTCTGAATGGTTGTTTAACTTCGTCCAGTTAGCAGAACATAATTCACTTCTGTTTCCTATTCTACATCATCAGCAGCTTCTCTATCCTATTTCCTTTAAGCCATGTGTGACATGTCATTCACCTATTCACCTTACAGCCTATAAGAACGGCACAATTATGCTCATTCCTCTCGCTTGCTGTTCAGCCTATGGACTCATTCTTACAATTATCACCTTTCTTTCTCTCAACCAAAACGAATAAATATGTCAACTTACCCATGTTCTCTCACTTACTGTTTTTCCAGCAACAGTTTTCAAATGACAACCCCTGCTTTCGATGTTGTTTAAGTCACGTCAGACGCTGAAACCTCCCCTGAGGGAGAGGATACGTCCTTTGGTCCAGCGATCAAACTACACCCACTCCCATGCCATCCAGGTGATTGATCCACGACTAGCATTTAAAGTGAGAGAATTGCCATTAGGCAATTAGGCCCATTTCCAACTGGCTTCAAATGGGCTCGGCTCATCTCTGTAACGCCCAGAATGATGGCATCCCCTTTGTCAGGAAAAGAGGTAATTTCTCTATTTGCCGCGGACATCTCCATCGCCTCCACCCAGGGCCATCTCGCTGCAGCCACGACCAACGACCCGGTGCTGTCAGCTATCCAGCTGTCTTTAAAACCTCTGATCCCAGCCTACAGTGTATACTTTTCATCGCATAGTTTGTGGTAGCATTTATCATTTAGCATTTGTTAGTTCTGGTCTCTCTGGGAGTAGTTCTGGTCTTTCTGGGGGGAGTTCTGGTCTCTCTGGGGGGAGTTCTGGTCTCTCTGGGGGAGTTCTGGTCTCTCTGGGGGAGTTCTGGTCTCTCTGGGGGAGTTCTGGTCTCTCTGGGGGAGTTCTGGTCTCTCTGGCGGAGTTCTGGTCTCTCTGGCGGAGTTCTGGTCTCTCTGGGCGGAGAGCTGGTCTCTCTGGGCGGAGATCGGGTCTCTCTGGGCGGAGATCGGGTCTCTCTGGGCGGAGTTCTGGTCTCTCTGGGCGGAGTTCTGGACTCTCTGGGTGGAGTTCTGGACTCTCTGGGCAGAGAGCTGGTCTCTCTGGGCGGAGAGCTGGTCTCCCTGGGCGGAGTGCTGGTCTCCCTGGGCGGAGTGCTGGTCTCTCTGGGCGGAGAGCTGGTCTCTCTTGGTGGATAGCTAGTCTCTCTGGGGGGAGAGAGTGAGAGCGAGGGAAGGAGAGAGAGAGAGAGGGGGAAAGAGATAAAGGAGGGAGAGATAGAGAGGGAGGGAGAGGGAACGGGAGGGAGGCTTCTTGACACAATGGAATGGGAGTCAGGGGAGGAGTGAGGAGTGGCAGACAGATACTGTTCATTCAACCTGGCCTCGCCTCCACAGCTGTGTGTGGTCAACCACGCCCAACTGGAGGGGAGCAGACGGCCACGCTTAACGCCCCTCCACGACCAAGCCAACCCTTGTCCAATGCCCCCCCACACACACGTGGACTTCTGCAGGTATACACACACACACACACACACACACAGGGCCATCTCGCTGCGGCTACGACCAATGACCCGGTGCTGTCCAGCTGTCTTTCACACCTCTGATCTGCCTACAGCTTATACTTTTTCAATGTATACACACACACACACACACACACACACACACACACACACACACACACACACACACACACACACACACAGGGCCATCTCGCTGCGGCTACGACCAATGACCCGGTGCTGTCCAGCTGTCTTTAACACCTCTGATCCCAGCCTACAGCTTATACTTTTTCAATGTATTGCTGCATGTTACCACCCAAGAGAAGAGAGCTTGATAAATGACATCTAAGATATGCTGCTGTGGTTAGCAGTCATCCCACGTTGATATATCATATAATTCACTTCAGCTTCAGATCTGGTTGGATTTATCATAAACGCTAATTTCACGCAGACTCTCGAGGCTATTCATGGGGAACACTCAACCATAGGCTTTTCTTCACATCCGGGACTCATATTCACTATCCTGAATATGTACTATGGCTGTTTGCTAAACAACATGTTGTCTTGTGCCATAAATTAGTTCGAAATATAGTTATTCTCTGCAGGGACAAGGGCGCATATATGCTACTGGTAGTGGCTTGCAAGTATAATTCATGATTAGCCTACAGTGCCTTCAGAAAGTGTTCTTACCACTTTAATTATTCCACATTTTGTGTTACAGCCTGAATTCAAAATGGATTAAATATTTGTTTTCTCTCACCCATCTACACCGAATACCCGATAATCACAAAGTTTTAAAAAAACATGTTTTTTAGAAATTGTAGTAAATGTATTGAAAATGAAATGCAGAAATCTAATGTACATACAGTATATATATATATAAATATATATATATAGAGGGAGGGAAAGGGAGAAGGAAAGGGAGGGAGGGAGGCTTCTTGACACAATGGAATGGGAGTCAGGGGAGGAGTGAGGAGTGGTAGCCAGATACTGTTCATTCAACCTGGCCTCGCCTCCACAGCTGTGTGTGGTCAACCACGCCCAACTGGAGGGGAGCAGACGGCCACGCTTAACGCCCCTCCACGACCAAGCCAACCCTTGTCCAATGCCCCCACACACACACGTGGACTTCTGCAGGTATAGGCACACACACACACACACAAATTGGAAGGGGTAATCAATTAACAGCCAGCTCTGGCTCTGTGGGCAGAGGTGTTTGCTGAAGTCCCACCTGATGATAACTGATGCTTCATTCATTCCTGTCACTGGGTGGACATGAACTCTTCAAGGGAGAGTGCACCTTGGCCCAAGAATTAAAGGGCACCACATTTACATTTTCACTTTCTCCAGCTTAATACCAAGTTCTTCATATGCAGGTTTTGAAAATCCCTTTTAATTCTAATTCTATCCCTGTGATGTCACAGAGAAGCACGTAGAACTTTCCTTCTGATCTGTTTAAACGCAGAACATATAAACGTGCCGTTTCCAGATACTGAATGTAAACACTGGTTTGATGCTGGAGATAATGAATATGAGGTTGAAAAGTGGTGGAATTGCCCTTTAAGTTATGCCCAGATGCTGACACATACCTTCGCTGTCCTTGCCTCCATTCCACCACTAAAACAACAGAACTGGTAAACGTGGAGAAACATAGCTTCCCCAGGGCTGGGATATTTCTCAGAGCAATAGGAACATGTGTTAACACTGGTTATTCTCACAAATCCATCCCTCCATTCCACACGATTAAAATTTTTACCGACACATTTGAGGGATATTCTCAAGTTGAAGAAAAACTGTTCCAAACACACATTTATGTTTCAATGTCTAAGACACTTAAATGGACACGAAGGCCGTGTCAGAATGTGGATCTTATGACACTGTTACCCCACACCTAAACTCATGTCATTTCCCTTTATAACGCTGTTACCCCACACCTAAACTCATGTTATTTCCCTTTATAACGCTGTTACCCTACACCTAAACTCATGTCATTTCCCTTATAACGCTGTTACCCCACACCTAAACTCATGTCATTTCCCTTTATAATGCTGTTACCCCACACCTAAACTCATGTCATTTCCCTTTATAACGCTGTTACCCCCCCTAAACATGTTATTTCCCTAAACTCATGTCATTTCCCTTTATAACGCTGTTACCCCACACCTAAACTCATGTCATTTCCCTTTATAACGCTGTTACCCCACACCTAAACTCATGTCATTTCCCTTTATAACGCTGTTAACCTGTTACCCCACACCTAAACTCATGTCATTTCCCTTTATAACGCTGTTACCCCACACCTAAACTCATGTCATTTCCCTTCATAACGCTGTTACCATGTCATTTCCTTTATAACGCTGTTACCCCACACCTAAACTCATGTCATTTCCCTTTATAACGCTGTTACCCCACACCTAAACTCATGTCATTTCCCTTCATAACGCTGTTACCCCACACCTAAACTCATGTCATTTCCCTTTATAACGCTGTTACCCAACACCTAAACTCATGTCATTTCATTTACCCCACACCCTTTATAACGCTGTTACCCCACACCTAAACTCATGTCATTTCCCTTATAACACTGTTACCCCACACCTAAACTCATGTCATTTCCCTTCATAATGCTGTTACCCCACACCTAAACTCATGTCATTTCCCTTTATAACGCTGTTACCCCACACCTAAACTCATGTCATTTCCCTTCATAACGCTGTTACCCCACACCTAAACTCATGTCATTTCCCTTTATAACACTGTTACCCCACACCTAAACTCATGTTATTTCCCTTTATAACGCTGTTACCCCACACCTAAACTCATGTCATTTCCCTTTATAACGCTGTTACCCCACACCTAAACTCATGTCATTTCCCTTTATAACGCTGTTACCCCACACCTAATGACTGTTTACATGTAAGCAAACATAACATTTCATGCAGGAATAATGTAAATGGACAATGTTTCATAACAGAAGTCATAAGAATGACTCTGAAAAGAGTGACACTTTATCGAATTTCATTTTGACTGAATTTGTATAATCTTACTAACATTTCTATAACGGTCTATATAAATGTGTGACTTCTGCAGTCAACCCGAAGACTGTTTTTCAACAATGTCAAGATTGTAATAGACATCGTTCCGTATCCTAGCAACAACGTGATGAAACGCGTATCTTAGGCAACAGGATCATAAAAGAATGGGCTGCCATTGGATAATTCATCCTTGGATACGTCATGTGGTGCACATTCTTTTAAAAGTCTGCAATTACACCACAATGTCAATATCGTTCACATTTCTAATGAGACTTTGCAAGAGTTTTGAGTGTGGCATCATATCGCTATAATCCATCTTCCAAAACGAAAAAAAAAAAAAAAAGATTCAAAATCTGAGATTGATGAATCGACCAGCTCTTCAGGGAAGCGTTGTTTTGGGAGGATGGAGGCAGTGTTCGATCCAAACGTCTGTTTCAAACATTTCTTTTGGGACAAACTATTTTCCACCTGACAGTCTCTTATTCTCTACGATTTCAGACAGACAGACAGAAACAATACCTGGAATCGTAAATTAAGTCAATGACAGTCTCTTATTCTCTACAGTGAGTGATTCATCAGACAGACAGACACACAGACAGTCTCTTATTCTCTATAGTGAGTGATTCATCAGACAGACAGACAGACAGACAGACAGTCTCTTATTCTCTACAGTGAGTGATTAATCTTCGACTATGGATCAGGAGCTATTTTTCTAGGCGAGGAACAGAAACAGAGAAAATAACAAAATGTCTTTCCCAAACCTCCGCCAGATACTGGATCAGGATATTCAAGAAACCCATTGAAAACGATGAAACTGCCCTTTCGATCTGATACTAAAGACTTTTACAGACAGATCAACTGCCCAGCACTGCAGTGGGGTTATTAGCATTGTAACAAAGGTAGAACCGTGGTTAAATACCCATTCACTTTAAACAGTTTAACAAGGCTCTTCTCAAGTGGCACATCCAACACCCTTTGACCTCATCCATCCTTATGTAATGCCTGGTCGTGGATCAGATGGGTGATCTTTCACCTCACACCTAAACACTTTTTAATGCAGCTGAACTAGGAGCAGAGGACAAGGCTAACTGGATGCTCTCCCGGTGCCAAGGAGGGATGACTGTAGATGACTATCATCTTGAAGACACCGGACGAACGATGACATTTGTGAAAGCTGTCCCAGAAAACCACTGGGGAGCAGCATTTTCAAGCTGTGATAGGCCAAACTCTAAGCAGGGTTCTGTCTAAGAGAACGATGAACTGCAGTGCATTTAAGCACAAACTATGTAAAAAAAAAAAAATGTAACCTTTATTTAACTAGGCAAGTCAATTAAGAACAAATTCTTATTTACAATGACGGTCTACCCCGACCAAACCCGGATGATGCTGGGCCAATTGTGCGCCGCCCTATGAGACTCCCAATCACAGCTAGATGTGATGCAGCCTGGATTCCAACCAGGTACTGCAGTGACACCTCTTGCACTGAGATGCAGTGTCTTAGACCACCGCGTCACTCGGCAGTGTCTCTGCGAATGAGGTTTAGATAAATGTGTGTGCAGCTAAGACAATCCCTGTCATTCTCAAGTAGACAGTGTTGGATCCAGTGTTGGATGATATGAGACGGTCAAGGCTACAGATGAGTAATATAATGAATCCGCTATACTACAGCCAGTGGGCGTTGAGGGACTGCTTCCTTTGAAAAGAATGAAAGTTGCTATACTGCTCGCGTTGTGTCGTGTCCAAAGCAGCATCCATGCTCAGGAATCACTGAGGTTCAATTCTCGATGTGAATGGAAAAAATGAGTGGTGGAGCTGGAGTGTTAGGTTAAGCATCTGTCCAACTTGGCGCGCGCGCACACACACACACACACACACACACACACACACACACACACACACACACACACACACACACACTGCTAGGCGATATTTCATTGTGTTTAAATGCCCCTCCTTAACCACCATTCAACAAGTGTGTCAGACCCATATTAGGCTCCATTATCCACACTTCTCTTGAAGGCCTAAATATATTATCCCTAATTTAATTCAAGACCTACATACATTATCCCTAGTTTATGTTCTAAATACAGGTGTTACATAAGCCTTCATTATCCCTACTTCTCTTCAAGGACTAAATACATTATCCCTGCTGTAATTCAAGGCCTAAATACATTATCCCTACTTTAATTCAAGGCCTAAATACATGATCCCTACTGTAATTCAAGGCCTACATACATTATCCCTACTGTAATTCAAGGCCTAAATACATTATCCCTACTTTAATTCAAGGCCTACATACATTATCCCTACTGTAATTCAAGGCCTACATACATGATCCCTACTGTAATTCAAGGCCTAAATACATTATCCCTACTTTAATTCAAGGCCTAAATACATGATCCCTACTGTAATTCAAGGCCTACATACATTATCCCTACTGTAATTCAAGGCCTAAATACATTATCCCTACTTTAATTCAAGGCCTACATACATGATCCCTACTGTAATTCAAGGCCTACATACAGGTGTTCCAACTCATCTGAAAGCCCTCTACATTACCTGTCAGGTCAGGCATTCCACAGGCGTCAGCACCTTATTAGATCCAGAGCACATTGAACACTTCTCTTTTCTCTCTGGAGTCCAGTGTTTGTTATTGTTCTGACAATGAGCAGCCAGTTAAGGTGGGAGGGGGGTGAGGGGGTTCCTCCAAAGGCTTAGATGACTTTGACTTTTCTGCAGGAAGGGAGACAGGGGGGTAACATAGAGTCGTCTCTCTTAGCTCACCTCCTCCCAGAACAAGACCTTGATTTTATTCAAAATGGCAGCCAAAAGAATAGAGAATGTGAAAGCACTAAGCAAGGGCATCTTTGGAGTTCCACAGTCTCAGCTCAAGGGTAACATGATCAGCATTGGTGTAGAATGACGCCAAATACATATTTGTATTTATTTATAATAACACACTGTTTTAGGATTTGAGGATTCACAAGCATGTCTTGTACAGAAATCTTAAATGAGCATGGGTAGACCCAGCACTGAATCACTTCTGTTATACTGTAACCTAGTAGGCCAAGCTATCACCAGGTCCTGTTTTCTTTTTTCATTCTTTTTTGAACCTTTATTTAACTGGGCAAGACAGTTAAGAACAATTTCTTATTTACAATGACGACCTACCAAAAGGCAAAAGGCCTCCTGTTTCATTGACGTTGACTCTGGAAACACTGATGAAGTTCTATGCCAAATTGACATCAAAAGTATAACATAGTTCTGTGATTTTCTCTATTTTTCCAAATATTCTTCACAATGAAAGTTATCAGATCATCAACCAAAACCTAATATTAGATAAAAGGGCCTGATATTCCCCTTTAGAATTCTCTAGAATTCTCAAAGATGCCAAGTCATCCAGGTCCTGAGGCAACAAAACCCACACACATTTCAGGGATTTTTTATTTCAGCTCATAAAAAAAAAAATAGGACCAACACTTTACATGTTGCGTTTATAGACAATGATCCAAAACACACAAGCAAGTCTCCACTCTAGAAATAAAAATGTTCCTTGAGTATCTTTTAAGGGTTCTTCAAAACTGTCAGGGAACACCTATACGTTCTTCAAAGAACTCATTTTATGGGATCCTCGAAGAACCTTTCGAAGAACCCTTTGGGATTAGTTTTTGAACTACCTCCCCTCCCCCTACTATTAATAATAATAATAATAATAATACGCATAACAATAACACTATATTTTAGTTCTGTGTTTATTGTGATTTTAGTGGCAAAGCAGAATAAAAGAAAATTAAATGAGGTAAACTCCCAGCAGAGCCCCAAATCCAATGGGTATATCCTCTGGTGTTGTGATGTTAATGTGTTGATGTTCTCCGTATCCATAGTCAGAATGATTTTGCAGTGCATGGTGATCTTACACATTTCCTGATATATTCATCAGAGGTGTAGGGAGGTTGATTGATGTCCATTGAATTGTGTCAATTTTCTGTTTTTGGAAAGATTTGCACAAATATGAAAAGATAGATGGTATCATCATTAAACAATATCAATTTAGATCATACTAGGGACAAACCTAAACTGAAAAACATAAAGATCTCAATTTAAGGTAAGTGCCTGCACCTGCTGTCCTTTCAAATTCAAATGTTTCAGCTGAGCAGTTAGGTTCCTGCAAGAACCCCCCACCAACTAAGGAGGTTCCTCGGTGAACCCCACCTCCTATGGAACCCTAAGGTTCTTCAAAGAACTTTGAGGATCTTAGAAGAACCCTTGTTGAGCCCCTCATTTTTTTGTGTGTGCGTGTTAGAATAGCTGAAAAGCAACACATTTAAATTTCGGCCTAATCAAAGTCCAGATGTAAACTCGGTTGAGATGTGTCAGGACCTGAAACAAGCAGCTCCATAACCCACAGATGTCGTTGAGTTAAATCAGTTCTGCATGGGAGATTGGGCCAAAATTCCTCCACAGCAACATGAGAGACTGATCAACAACTACAGGAAGCATTTGGTTGGAGTCATTTCAGCTGAAGGAGGCACGACCAGTTATTGAGTAAAAGGGGCAATTACTTTTCCACACAAGGGCATTGGGTGTTGTATAACTTTGTTTATTGCACAATTATAAACCATTTTTATGGGGTGGATCAGCTTTAGTAATGCTGATAGATTGGAGCTTTCATCAATTTAATTGTCTGCATCACTTCCAATCCTCCATATATTTTTTTTTTGCACACACACACACACACACAACCTTTAATTTTTAAAATATATTTTCCTTTATTACTTTCTAACCCTACCAGCCCCAATTGTAGTAAACAACACTTAGGCTTGACTGAGCTGACACCCTTTCGCAGGTGAACGGTGTTTCCTCCGACACAATGGTGCGGCTGGCTTCCGGATTTAAGGAGCGGGGTTAGGCGGGTCATGTTTTGGAGAACGCATGACTCCGCCTTTGCCTCTCCCAAGTCCATTGGGGAGTTGCAGCGATGAGAAAAGATCGAAAAGTGGGGTAAAAAGGGGGGTAAAATCCCAAAATGTTTACAAAACAAGAACAAAAAACCAGATTGTCCAATCCGTCTCCCCTACCACCAGACCTGGGATCAAAAACTATTTCTAATATCTTAATTACTTTCACATACATATTTTTAAAAGACACGTAGTTGAATATGTTGATGTTTTGGAAGTACACTTGGAAACTATTAGAAAATCAAAAATTACACCGACTCAAATACAATCCCCATGCATTTAACCCAGGTATTTGAAAATAGTATTTGAACCTACTGTCAAATACAATTTGGCAGACTATTTGGTATTTACAAATAAACATTAAAATACTCAAATAAAAGTATTTTAAATACCAAATACTCAAATACACATGGTCTGCCCACCACCTATATGGTACATAGACCCACCACCTTTATATGGAAAAAAGACAGGGGGGGGGGCGAGGATATCGTCATGGCGATGAGGATGGATGACCTCTACTTTCTCCGGTAACCACATCTCTTCCCCGGTGACCACATCTCTAACCCCTTCTCTGCACCCAGGTCTGACCCCATTACACATCCATACTGAATACAGGATATGGAAATGGATTACGGAACGAGTCAACCAGGAGTCACAATTCTGACAGCGTAACCCAGGCTTTAGGTTTCATGTCCATGGAGGGAGAGTTGGTTTTATATGTTGATGAATGGCAACGTCGCCAAATCGCCAGCCAGAACAGAACCCCTAAGGGTCCATATACAGTTGAAGTTGGAAGTTTACATACACTTAGGTTGGAGCAGCTGTCATACCGCTCAGGAAGGAGACGCATTCTGTCTCCTAGAGATGAACGTACTTTGGTACGAAAAGTGCAAATCAATCCCAGAACAACAGCAAAGGACCTTGCGAAGATGCTGGAAGAAACAGGTACAAAAGTATCTATATCCATAGTAAAATGAGTCCTATATCAATATAACCTGAAAGGCCGCTCAGCAAGGAAGAAGCCACTGCTCAAAAAATGCCATAAAAAAGCCAAACTGCACAAGGGGACAAAGATCATACTTTTTGGAGAAATGTCCTCTAGTCTGATGAAACAAAAATAGAACTGTTTGGCCATAATGACCATCATTATGTTTGAAGAAAAAAGGGGAATTCTTGCAAGCTGAAGAACACCATCCCACCCGTGAAGCACGGAGGTGGCAGCATCATGTTGTGGGGGTGCTTTGCTGCAGGAGGGTCTAGTGCACTTCACAAAATAGATGGCATCACGAGGGAGTGATATATGTGGATATATTGAAGCAACATCAAGACATCAGTCAGGAAGTTAAAGCTTGGTCGCAAATGGGTCTTCCAAATGGACAATGATCCCAAGCATACTTCCAAAGTTGTGGCAAAATGGCTTAAAGACAACAAAGTCAATGTATTGGAGTGACCATCACAAAGCCTGACCTCAATCCTATAGCAAATGTAGCAAATAGCAAATGTGTGGGCAGAACTGAAAAAGCGTGTGCGAGCAAGGAGGCCTATAAACCTGACTCAGTTAGTCCAGCTCTGTCAGGAGGAATGGGCCAAAATTCACCCAACTTATTGTGGGAAGCTTATGGAAGGCTACCCGAAACGTTTGACCCAAGTTAAACATATTAAAGGCAATGCTACCAAATACTAATTGAGTGTATGTAAACTTCTGACTCACTGGGAATGTGATGAAAGAAACAAAAGCTGAAATAAATCATTCTCTCTACTATTATTCTGACATTTCACATTCTTAAAATAAAGTGGTGATCCTAACTGACATAAGACAGGGACATTTTTTACCAGGATTAAATGTCAGGAATTGTGAAAAACTAAGTTTAAATATATTTGGCAAAGGTGTATGTAAACTTCCGACTTCAACTGTATATGTGAGAGTAGGATGGACAGATAAGACATCTCTTGCCAAACAGTGACTGACACTCTAGTCCTGACTGTGCACATTGTGTTCCCTGGAGTAAAATAAGTACATACATAGCACTCAGAGAGACACGGGTATCAGTCTTCCAAGTCCAGTACTGTCCAGCTCTCGGTTGCCAGGTCTGTGATTTTTCCCGAATTGAGTTTGTTTTCACAGGGGCCCTGTGGTTGTCCCTGGGCCCAACGTTGGCTTGCCGCTCTCTTTCACTGATTAAAACACCACGACCGTAGCTGCTGTTGTTTGACATGGAACACATATGGGCCCATTTAGCAATGAGCACGTCGCCCCTCATAAAGAGGCACAATCTGGCAAACAAACATCATTGCAGATGTTAACTGGTGCTATGGCTACTTTAACTCCCCGCCAGCTCTGTTCTCCTGTTTAAAAAAAAAGAGTCCAGAGTCTGTTCCCACCTGCGGAAGGTGTTTCTATAACATATGGAACATTGGAAAAGGTGCTACCAGGTCAAAGGCCATTGAGGCAGAAACGCATCAACAACAGTGGGGACCATGTGCAGTGCAGACCATGTGCGGTGCAACCAAAGTTGGCATGTTGAAATCAAAGTTTAAATTTAGTAACAGTAATCTAAACAGTCATGGAGAAAGCAATCTCCCAAATATTTACGCTACAAGCCAAAATAGTGTTTCATGTCAATTGCTTGGGAATCATCCTGGAACGTTTTTCACCATCATGACATAAAACGCAGCCTGTGTGAAGTGATTAGGGTCAAGCATGACAACGGCACAGAGAACCAATCCTTAATCAGATTATAGCTGTTGACAGAGAAGTTTGTGAAATACTATGAGACTCTCCACATTTCTGCAGACCATAATCGTCATTTATCTCAGGACTAGGGGTTTTACAGTCTTAACCCTGGTGTCCTGGCTAAATTCCCAATGGGGCCTGTCATGCCAAATAATGTCCCCAGCTAAAGTGCCCCCCCCCTGCGTCACAATTGGATTCGATAAACTATTAGCGTCCGTTGCTATACAACACTAATAGACAAACAACAACACTAATAGACAAACAACAACACTAATAGACAAACAACACTAATAGACAAACAACACAAAGTCAATCATACATTTGAAAGACTACAGTATATTTAATAATTGTATATACAATTGCATTGTTTACCTCAGTCAACAGCTGTGTCTCCGTCAGTACAGCGGGCGTAAGGGTGAGTACTCAGTGGAGGCCTGGATGCTGCTGCTGTGTGCAAAGAGAATTACCTGATGGCTGTCCTCCCACCTTTCCTGGTACCCGTCAAGGGACTTGAACATGGCAGTCTTGAGGGTCTGGTTGGTCCATTCACCCAAACCTGGAGGGGGTAGGAAAGGGATATATATTGACAATGGAAGATATGGAAATATGTCTTAATATGTAACAAGAAAAACTAAAACAAACAATTGGTGACAGATGTCATGACGTTGGCCTGGGGGTAGGTTCATGACAGTCAACTACCTCTCCCCCTTTTTTCTCTCTCTACCCTACTGATGTGACATTTGAAAATCCTTTGGTTAACATAGACATTCTGGGAACATCCGAAGGTGGAGGGAAATGAACTATAGTCTGGTAATCCGACCAATTGAACATATGCGGTGGTACTTAATGAATATGATGTCGGTTCGGTTTTCATCTGAGACATTCTCATCAATGATAGGAAGACAAACTCTACAGTGGAAAGTCTGCACATTGTAGTTATCGGATTCACATGGAATTGTTGTTCAATTTAAATGTTCAAATATAAAATTATTGGTGAAAAGATTAAATGTAATTTTAGCTTCCAAATGAGAGATTTGGGTTTTCATAAGGTTAGGGCTCTCCTCAATCAGTGGCACGCCCCTGTGAAGAGACATGGGTTACAAAAACTTTTCAAACACACCCTTCTCGCTTCACTATATAAAGCCTAGACGAAAATGTAACCTCCTGTTCCGAGGATATGAGGACGACGGTCCATACATTAAAAGGACTAACATGTCAACTACAGAACTAAGCCAACTTCAGCGTGAGCTTTGGTTGCAAATGGTATGAACTTTGAACTCTTATTCACTACAGAAGTGATACCTCCTAGCCGTTGAGTTAGCAACAGCAGCTGCAAACGTGGGCTAGGAAAGAACAGACAGAGTATCCCGTCAACCACACAACGACGTTACTACAATGTAGCCAATTTACCACCAGAGACATTCTTCAAAGGACTCGGTTTGGCAACACGGCCTTCCGTATACCACCAACCTACCGAAGCGCAAGTCAGAGTAAATATTTATTGCATTTTCCTTTTCCAAATGGGCGGTAATTTAGAATGCATAAGATACTGTATTTACGATGTTCCTCAGTCTTCCCGCTCTTTCACTCAAACCCAGCCCCTTTTCTTTGTGTGAGCAGTCATATCTGTTCCGCCCGCTAGGGACGTTTTCCTTTATGACGTAATTTGTAATCAAGGTATGATTCATTCTGTGTATATGTAATTCTGTGTGACTAGTTAGGTATTTAGTAAATAAATAATTAAACCCAATGTTGTATTGCTGATTCCAAACAAGTTGGAAGAGAAGGGTTGTTGAAATGCTCAAGTCTAAAGGAAATTTGCACTGCTATCTTTCTCCGTTTCTCTCACTCAGTCTTCCTCTCTCTCCCGCTCTCACTTTCAAAATGTATTTCAAATGTTCTTCCTCTCTCTCTTTGTCTGTCTAGCGAAGATACCTAGTTAAGAGCAGTTGGAGTTACGATAATTGCTTACACATATCCCATTTGATTGATCAGGGTTAACTTATAGGTCACTGTGGTGACGACGTAGTCAATGCACTCATTAATGAAGCTGGTGACTGATGTGGTAAACTCCTTAATGCCAATCGGATGAATCCCAGAACATATTCCAGTCTGTGCTAGTGGAACAGTCCTGTAGCTTAGTATTTGGGGTTTTGCTTCTAAGCAAAAATCAGGAGGATGGAGTTATGGTCAGATTTGCCAAATGGAGGGCGAGGGAGAGCTTTGTATGCGTCTCTATGTGTGGTGTAAAGGTGATCATTACACCACACATAGACTTTTGAGTTTTTCCGCCTCTAGTTCACAGATGACATCCTGGTAGAAATGAGGTAAAACGGATTTCAGTTTACCTGCATTAAAGTCACCGGTCATTAGGAGCGCCGCCTCTGGTTGCTTATACAACTCGTTGAGTGCAGTCTTAGTGCCAGCGATTTGTTTGTGGTGGTAAATAGACAGTTATGAAAAATAATAGTTGTAAACTCTCTTGGTAAATAGTATGGTCTACAGCTTATCATGAGGCATTCAAACTCAGGCAAGCGGAACGTTGATACTTCCTTAATATTAGAGATCGCACACCAGCTGTTAACAAAGAGACACACCCCCCACCCCTGAGCTTCCGACACCACCGCTCTGTCCTGCCAATATATAGAAAAAACAGATGTATATTTACAATGTCCTTGTTCAGCCACGAATTGCAGAAACATAGGATTTTACAGTTCAGATCACGTTGATATGATAGTCTAACGGAGCTCATCCAGTTTATTCTCCAGTGGTTGCACATTCGCTAATAGAACGGATGGTAGAAGTGTTTTCTCTCTGACGTAGTCTCCTCAGGTATCGTGCACACCGGCCTCTAAAGCGCCATCTTTTGGCCATAATGTATTTTGTGAATTTCGGTGAACATAGTCAACTGGACCAACTTGGAAAAAGAAAGCTCCTGCACTTCTTTCATCTCATGTCAAGCGCTGGTCAGATGGGAATGCCTAGAGAACAGGGTGTTGGATCTAAGCTACCTGGTCTGGGTCCCTTTAGGAGTCAAATATTTTCTTAACTTCTTGGTCACTGGGGGGCAGTATTGAGTAGCTTGGATGAATAAGGTGCCCAGAGTAAACATCCTGCTACTCAGCCATAAAAGCTAGAATATGCATTAATTAGTATATTTGGATAGAAAACACTCTGACGTTTCTAAGACTGTTTGAATGATGTATGTGAGTATAACAGAACTCATATGGCAGGCAAAAACCTGAGAAAAAATCCAACCAGGAAGTGGGAAATCTAAGGTTGGTCGATTTTCAATTCAGCCCCTATTGAAGATAGTGAGATATTGGTCATGTTGCACTTCCTAAGGCTTCCACTAGATGTCAACCGTCTTTAGAAACTGGTTTGAGGCTTCTACTGTAAAGGAGGGGCTCATAAGGGCTCTTTGAGTCAGTGGTCAGGCAGAGTGCCACAGGCTCGTGACGCGCGGTCATGTGAGAGGTAGCTCCTGTTCCATTGCTTTTCTGAAGACAAAGGAATTCTCCGGTCTCTCATGTTTCTACGGACTGTAACGGAACTTTTTAACATTTCGTCTGCTCCTAGTGAACGCGCTTCCTGACTTTGGATTTGTTTACAAAACGCTCTAACAAAAGTAGCTATTTGGACATAAATGATGGACATTATCGAACAACTCAAACATTTAATGTGGAACTGGGATTCCTGGGAGTGCATTCTGATCAAGATCATCAAAGGTAAGTGAATATTTATAATGCTATTTCTGACTTCTGTTGACTACACAATATGGCAGATATCTTTTTGGCTTGTTGGGTCTCTGAGCGCCGTACTCAGATTATTGCATGGTTTGCTTTTACCCTCAAGCTTTTTTGAAGTCTGACACAGCGGTTGCATTAAGGAGAAGTTTATCTAAAGTTCTATGTATAATAGTTGTATCTTTTATCAATGTTTATTATGAGTATTTCTGTGAATTGATGTGGCTCTCTGCCAAATCACTACATGTTTTGGAACTACTGAACATAACACGCCAATGTAAAACGAGATTTTTGGATTTAAACATGCACACATGTATTGTGTAACATGAAGTCCTATGAGTGTCATCTGATGAAGATCATCAAAGGTTAGTGATTCATTTGATCTGTATTTCTGCTTTTTGTGACTCCACTCTTTGGCTAGAAAAATGGCTGTGTTTTTCCGTGACTTGGTGGTGACCTAACATAATCGTTTGTGGTGCTTTCGCTGTAAAGCCTTTTTGAAATCAGACACTGTGGCTGGATTAACGAGAATTGTATCTTTAAAATGGTGTAAAATATTTGTATACTTGAGGAATTTTAATTCTGAGATTTTTGTTGTTTTGAATTTGGCGCCCTGCACTTTCACTGGCTGTTGGCGGGATGGGACGCTACCGTCCCGAATATCCCAGAGAGGTTAACTCTATTTTCTTTAAACACTGCATTGTTAGTTAAGGGCTTGTAAGTAAGCATGTTACTGATGTATTTGGCGCATGGAACAAATAAATAACATTTGATTTGGATCTAAGCTGCCTTGTCCGGCTCCCTTCAGGGGTCAATGGATCTACAGTAAGCTACCTGGTGTGGCTCCCATCAGGAGTCAATGGATCTACAGTAAGCTGCCTGGTGTGGCTCCCGTCAGGGGACAATGGAGCTAAGCTAACGGGTGTGCTCCCTTCACGGGTCAATGGAGCTAAGCTGCCTGGTGTGGCTCCCTTAAGGGGTCAATGGAGCTAAGCTACCTGGTGTGGCTCCCTTAAGGGGTCAATGGAGCTAAGCTACCTGGTGTGGCTCCCTTCAGTGGTCAATGGGTCTACAGTAAGCTGCCTGGTGTGACTCCCTTCAGGGGTCAATGGATCTAAGCTACCGGGTGTGGCTCCATTCAGGGGTCAGTGGATCTAAGCTACCTGGTCTGGCGCCCCCTCCCCCATCTGGTGAACACCAGGGACTCTGAACACACACTCCTCATATTACACATCACTCTCATCCTGTTTAAGGTCTCAGTAGGGAGGGACGCACGTACGTAAACCTGACCCCAGGCAAGGTGGCAGAGGGATCTAGACCTTCACACACAGATGTTTGACAGAGGGATAAGGAATGTAATTGATAAACAGCCACAGAACAGAGAAAACACACTATTCAAAATCAGTAACAGTAGCTAAATAGTGTGTCTAGACAGTCATACAGGTCCATTTAGATCCATAGGGAAATCAACCAACACTCATCAATGACAATAAATGTATAATATACCCGAGGACGACGTCTGGCTTGAGTTACTTGGGACAAAGTGAAAGAGCTGACATCTGGATGGCTTCTTTAGGCCATGGCGGATTCCAAATCACCTCTTTAACCTTCAAAATCCTACTTCTTTGCTATAAATAAATAATTGAAACCATATCACTGAGACGTTGGTACAAATGTGTCCATCTGCTTTTCTTATTATCCTAGTGGTCTTAAAATGACACATCAGCGAGTGACTATTGAAACGTGGACCACGTGGGCTAGCTAGACTGCCTGCTAGTCTCCTTGTGTCTTTCTACTCCACCTTTGAGAGTTAACATGAAACGCAGGGCCAGCTGAAAAAACTAATGTAAGTTCACTGTAATACTGATAGAGCAACATAGGTGGTCTTTCCATTTTTCCCAGTGTGGAAAACAATTACTGAACAGGTTGCAGAAGAACCTATGCACATAGAACCTCTATATAGGGGCCTCCTGAGTGGCGGGGTGGTCTAAGGCACTGCAACGCTGTGCTAGCTTTGCCACTAGAGATTCTGGGTTCGAGTCCAGGCTCTGTCGGCCGTGACCAGGAGACCGTGACCAGGAGACCGTGACCAGGAGACCCATGGGGCGGGGCACAATTGGCCCAGTGTCATCCGGGTTAGGGGAGGGCTTGGCCGGCAGGGATGTCCTTGTCCCATCGTGCACTAGCGACTCCTGACATGGTCGCCAGGTGCATGGTGTTTCCTCTGACACATTGGTGCGGCTGGCTTCCGAGTTAAGTGGGCATTGTGTCAAGAAGCAGTGCAAGCTTGGTTGGGTTGTATTTCGGAGGACGCACGGCTCTTGACCTTCGCCTCTCCCGAGTCCGTACGGGAGTTGCAGCAATGAGACAAGACTGTAACTACCAATTGGATACCATGAAATTAGGGTAAAAAAATATATATATAAATAAAGAACCTCTCCACATAGATCTAATCTTCAGGTGGATGGGAATCTAAATTACATTTTAAAAACGTCTTCAGTCTCTGGGGTGGTAAAAATGTTTTGTTTCTCTCTTTTTTCCCCTCTGTAATACCAGTAGACACTTAACAATTGTATGAAGTTGTCTTCAGCCCAGATAGGGTTCACAATCTCCAAACCTCATAACTAGATACCAAGAAGCAAAATGCACAGACTGGGGGCATACCCCCTCTCCAGACCACCCACCAAGAAAAACTCACATATTTTGTGGCACCTCAGATTTTTGGGGTACATGATGCCCCTGCACACACAAACACCATTAAGACCTGTCTCAGAGGCTAGGATAACAGAAACTGCTCTCTTCCTGTCAGAACTGGGAGAGGAAAGTGTGCCAACAGGAAGAGAAGACTGTTAGATTATATTGAGAGAGAACAGGCAGAATATCTCTAGTCCAAACTCTGTTAAAAACAATTTAAGGCTTGGAGGATATGAGCCTTGTCTTGTGCCATATCAGTTGACCTACATTTTACTCATGTTATCTCTAAAATCATTGAAAACATTTCAGCTTATCTGGCGTAACGGACCCAATATAATATTCAAAACTGCAAACCCCGTCCATAAGGCATTCGAGGCAGGCAAAAGATAGTGCCAAAAGAATGTCAACTTTTAAATAGGATTCGAAACCAGGGCGCGTATTCACAAAGCAAAAAAAACTCCCAGCTCAGAGTAGGTTTTTAGGATGATGTTAAAGACACTGCTCGGACAAACTCTGAGCCAGAAGTAATATCAACTCATAAAAGGTTTCTCAGTAATCACGACAGTCTAAAGGTGCCACAAAGAAAAGACTGGGGACATTGACGTGAATAATCACGATGAGGCATCGCCATCTCTGAACTCCATCGTACATTTAAACAATAAGGCCCGTGGGGGTGTGGTATATGGCCAATAATCACGTGAATAATCACGATGAGGCCCGTGGGGGTGTGGTATATGGCCAATAATCACGTGAATAATCACGATGAGGCCCGTGGGGGTGTGGTATATGGCCAATAATCACGTGAATAATCACGATGAGGCCCGTGGGGGTGTGGTATATGGCCAATAATCACGTGAATAATCACGATGAGGCATCGCCATCTCTGAACTCCATCGTACATTTAAACAATAAGGCCTGTGGGGGTGTGGTATATGGCCAATAATCACGTCAATAATCACGATGAGGCCCGTGGGGGTGTGGTATATGGCCAATAATCACGTGAATAATAATCACGATGAGGCATCGCCATCTCTGAACTCCATCGTACATTTAAACAATAAGGCCCGTGGGGGTGTGGTATATGGCCAATAATCACGTGAATAATCACGATGAGGCATCGCCATCTCTGAACTCCATCGTACATTTAAACAATAAGGCCCGTGGGGGTGTGGTATATGGCCAATAATCACGTGAATAATCACGATGAGGCCCGTGGGGGTGTGGTATATGGCCAATAATCACGTGAATAATAATCACGATGAGGCCCGTGGGGGTGTGGTATATGGCCAATAATCACATGAATAATAATCACGATGAGGCATCGCCATCTCTGAACTCCATCGTACATTTAAACAATAAGGCCCGTGGGGGTGTGGTATATGGCCAATAATCACGTGAATAATCACGATGAGGCCCGTGGGGGTGTGGTATATGGCCAATAATCACGAATGAGGCCCGTGAGGGGTGTGGTATATGGCCTAATCACGTGAATAATCACAATGAGGCCCGTGGGGGTGTGGTATATGGCCAATAATGACGTGAATAATCACGATGAGGCATCGCCATCTCTGAACTCCATCACGTGAACATTTAAACAATAAGGCCCGTGGGGGTGTGGTATATGGCCAATAATCACGTGAATAATCACGATGAGGCATCGCCATCTCTGAACTCCATCGTACATTTAAACAATAAGGCCCGTGGGGGTGTGGTATATGGCCAATAATCACGTGAATAATCACGATGAGGCCCGTGGGGGTGTGGTATATGGCCAATAATCACGTGAATAATCACGATGAGGCCCGTGGGGGTGTGGTATATGGCCAATAATCACGTGAATAATAATCACGATGAGGCCCGTGGGGGTGTGGTATATGGCCAATAATCACGTGAATAATAATCACGATGAGGCCCGTCGGGGGTGTGGTATATGGCCAATAATCACGTGAATAATAATCACAATGAGGCCCGTGGGGGTGTGGTATATGGCCAATAATCACGTGAATAATCAATGAGGCATCGCCATCTCTGAACTCCATCGTACATTTAAACAATAAGGCCCGTGGGGGTGTGGTATATGGCCAATAATCACGTGAATAATAATCACGATGAGGCCCGTGGGGGTGTGGTATATGGCCAATAATCACGTGAATAATAATCACGATGAGGCCCGTAGGGGTGTGGTATATGGCCAATAATCACGTGAATAATAATCACGATGAGGCCCGTAGGGGTGTGGTATATGGCCAATAATCACGTGAATAATCACGATGAGGCATCGCCATCTCTGAACTCCATCGTACATTTAAACAATGAGGCCCGTGGGGGTGTGGTATATGGCCAATATATCACAATATATCACAATCCCCCAAGGTGCATTATTGCTATTATATAAACCGGTTACCAACGTAATTAGAGCAGTAAAAAAATACATGTTTTATCATACCCGTGGTATACGATCTGATATACCACGGCTTTCAGCCAATCAGCATTCAGGGCTCGAACCACCCAAGTTTATAATGTACTGTATGCTTTATAATATAATATACATGCTTCAGACTATGACAGTGAATGTAACTGTACATGCTGAAACATTGTAATGGTAGGATGTTGTAATGGTAGGATGTTGTAATGGTAGGATGTTGTAATGGTAGGATGTTGTAATGGTAGGATGTTGTAATGGTAGGATGTTGTAATGGTAGGATGTTGTAATGGTAGGATGTTGTAATGGTAGGATGTTGTAATGGTAGGATGTTGTAATGGTAGGATGTTGTAATGGTAGGATGTTGTAATGGTAGGATGTTGTAATGGTAGGATGTTGTAATGGTAGGATGTTTGATATCATTTGCACTTGACACGATCACTTTGCCTACTCTTAATGACTGCCAAATATATTGGCATGCATAACCTTAAAAAAAATATATATATAATATTCTAATTCTGATGCTTGTTATTAAAAGCGAAATTTTGACAGAATTACCGTTATATCAATACACTCGTCGTTACTACCGTTTAACAACTCTAAATCGCTTTGCCACAGTAGGCATCAAGTCACTTGCCCGCAATGTTCCGCTGTTACGTTTCGAAAGGTCATTTTCATCGAACACAATCAAAGTTAACATAAGCACTACTGTAGATGCCTTCAAATTGATAGGCCTGCCCAAATTATACAGTTTTTTTTTAAACAATGTATTTGTTGCGTTCCAAATGGATAACTTGATATAGGTTAGTGCCGCTCATGGGGTTATCCTCAATAACTGTAGACTAGAGTCTTATGACTAAAGAGGCTTTGCGAATAGCTTTAATTTTGCACCCATGAAAGTAGGAGTAAAGCACTTCTATTCTCAGCACTTATGACCAATTTTCTACTCCGAGACGCTTTGTGGATATGGGCTCAGGTCTGACGGAAGGTGAGGTCAGGGCATTATGTTCTAGTGCTGAGGGGAAGGTAACTTCAGCTCACTGGTTTTGTACCAGGGCACATTTATTTAAAAAATGACTCCATTCCTGAACATAAACAGTTGTTTAACATAGAGATATGTCACACCCTGACCATAGAGAGCCCTTAGTTCTCTATGGTGTAGTAGGTCAGGCAGTGACTAGGGGGTGATCTAGTATATATATTTCTATGTGGGTGCTGATATGGTTCCCAATTAGAGGCAGCTGTTTATCGTTGCCTCTGATTGGGGATCATATTTTAGGTAGGTTGTTTCCCCACCTGCAGTTGTGGGATATTATTTTGTGTTTTGGGCATGTGCACCACGTAGTCTTGATTGATTGATTGATTGATTGATTGATTTTGCTAAGTTTCACTTTATAATAAATATGTGGAACTCAACATCCGCTGCGCCTTGGTCTGGTCATCTTAACCTTGGCATTCCTACAGTACGTTGGCAGTACATCATCTTAACATTGGCATTCCTACAGTACGTTGGCAGTACATTGGCCTGAATTGATGTATGCTCTCAGCAGGTTTGTAGGCGGATTCGTTTGATCCTTATGCTCGGGTCCTGGGGATATCATTTCACATTATGAATGCTGCCCCTATCCAGCCAGATCCCCCTCCACTACAGCTCCCACAGGACAAGGGCCTCCACTTCAATAGCCGAGAGTGTCTCTACTTTCACACACGCACTGTGATTTACTGCTGCCCACGGACTCAACTCTGTAACTGATACTCCCCTGCCTCAATAAAAACAACTGATGATACAAGAGGTTTGTTCGAGGGACCGAAGATTACAGGTGACGAAAGGGAAGTGTGCGCACACACACACACCAAAACAGTATTCACATAAACCCCTACACAGTAGGATGAGATGAGGACCAGGCCTGGCGCAGAAGGCTTGGTGTTGGCGACCTGGCAGGGTACAGTCGTGTGCGGGGGCTCCTGGTTCGGATGTTCTCTGGTTACAGGGAGGAGGGAGTCTGCTGAGTCTAACTAGACACGGTTAGTCCATCTCACCCCAGTGATGACACCAGACTGTTTGCTTTACTTACGTTATGTGAACAAGATGGCTACTGGAGAGCAAGAATTATATGACAAGCTTTGGGGGGGAAGGAAATACACCATTTGTGTGATAAGATCACAGTTTTGAGCTGGTAGCCACTCAATAACGTCAGAAGGCTCTATTACAAACAGATGAGTGGCCAACGCCTTCACAGTGTGTACAGTCTAGAATGTTTACACCTTGTTGTGTGTACTGACGACTATTTCTTTAGCAAATCTTCCACAGACTCCAACGCAGGGTTTTATACTAACAACGGGTAATGTATTACAAATTTATGTCCTGATATTGGTCATTCTTGCAGACTAAACCAAAAAAAAGCACATTTGAATAACCACATTCAAATGAAGGCTGGAATCTTGATCAAGAAAGGAGCGTGAATTTAAATTGAAGGATCAACTCTGCTTCTACAGAAGCTAGTTCCTTCTCCTGTAATCTCCACTGACTCCTTCTTTCCTTCCTGGGGCCTGCAGGCGGACACTGACGGAGACAAACGTCCCATTTAAAGATCTGTTTGGAGCCAGCCCTGCAGTAAGCAGCATGATACTCCCGTCTCCATGGCAAAACGACACAAATAAACCCTGCTCATCGCCTGCCTCCACAGTAACAGGACATCCTTCCACAGGAGGTCCTTCCCTAACTCACCTGCTTCTCATTCCTCATGAAGTACTGTGTGTTGACCTTGCTGTCCGTTTTAACCAGAGCCTTGCATATGAAGAGTGATGGGCCTTCACATAGAGTAACTGAGTCCTAACATACCTGACAGTTGGTATCAAAAGGGGATGAATCCAAAGTATGAACACATAAAAATGCTACAGATGGCCTGTATCCTCTCTCCTCGACAAGCTGCACTGAGTGTAATGGCCTGTATCCTCCTCCTCAACAAGCTGCACTGAGTGTAATGGCCTGTATCCTCCTCCTCTCTCCTCTCCAAGCTGCACTGAGTGTAATGGCCTGTATCCTCCTCCTCTCCAAGCTGCACTGAGTGTAATGGCCTGTATCATCCTCCTCTCCAAGCTGCACTGAGTGTAATGGCTTGTATCCTCCTCCTCTCCAAGCTGCACTGAGTGTAATGGCCTGTATCCTCCTCCTCGACAAGCTGCACTGAGTGTAATGGCCTGTATCCTCCTCCCTCCTCGACAAGCTGCACTGAGTGTAATGGCCTGTATCCTCCTCCTCTCCTCGACAAGCTGCACTGAGTGTAATGGCCTGTATCCTCCTCCTCTCCTCGACAAGCTGCACTGAGTGTAATGGCCTGTATCCTCCTCTCTCCTCAACAAGCTGCACTGAGTGTAATGGCCTGTATCCTCCTCCTCTCCTCAACAAGCTGCACTGAGTGTAATGGCCTGTATCCTCCTCCTCTCTCCTCAACAAGCTGCACTGAGTGTAATGGCCTGTATCCTCCTCCTCCTCAACAAGCTGCACTGAGTGTAATGGCCTGTATCCTCCTCCTCTCTCCTCTCCAAGCTGCACTGAGCGTAATGGCCTGTATCCTCCTCCTCTCTCCTCAACAAGCTGCACTGAGTGTAATGGCCTGTATCCTCCTCCTCTCTCCTCTCCAAGCTGCACTGAGTGTAATGGCCTGTATCCTCCTCCTCTCTCCTCAACAAGCTGCACTGAGTGTAATGGCCTGTATCCTCCTCCTCTCCAAGCTGCACTGAGTGTAATGGCCTATGGCCTGTATATCCTCCTCCTCTCCTCCTCCCTCCTCGACAAGCTGCACTGAGTGTAATGGCCTGTATCCTCCTCTCTCCTCAACAAGCTGCACTGAGTGTAATGGCCTGTATCCTCCTCCTCTCCTCGACAAGCTGCACTGAGTGTAATGGCCTGTATCCTCCTCCTCTCTCCTCAACAAGCTGCACTGAGTGTAATGGCCTGTATCCTCCTCCTCTCCTCAACAAGCTGCACTGAGTGTAATGGCCTGTATTCTCCTCCTCTCTCCTCAACAAGCTGCACTGAGTGTAATGGCCTGTATCCTCCTCCTCTCCTCAACAAGCTGCACTGAGTGTAATGGCCTGTATCCTCCTCCTCTCCTCAACAAGCTGCACTGAGTGTAATGGCCTGTATCCTCCTCCTCTCTCCTCAACAAGCTGCACTGAGTGTAATGGCCTGTATCCTCCTCCTCTCTCCTCAACAAGCTGCACTGAGTGTAATGGCCTGTATCCTCCTCCTCTCTCCTCAACAAGCTGCACTGAGTGTAATGGCCTGTATCCTCCTCCTCTCTCCTCAACAAGCTGCACTGAGTGTAATGGCCTGTATCCTCCTCCTCAACAAGCTGCACTGAGTGTAATGGCCTGTATCCTCCTCCTCTCTCCTCGACAAGCTGCACTGAGTGTAATGGCCTGTATCCTCCTCCTCTCTCCTCGACAAGCTGCACTGAGTGTAATGGCCTGTATCCTCCTCCTCTCTCCTCGACAAGCTGCACTGAGTGTAATGGCCTGTATCCTCCTCCTCTCTCCTCGACAAGCTGCACTGAGTGTAATGGCCTGTATCCTCCTCCTCTCTCCTCGACAAGCTGCACTGAGTGTAATGGCCTGTATCCTCCTCCTCTCTCCTCGACAAGCTGCACTGAGTGTAATGGCCTGTATCCTCCTCCTCTCTCCTCGACAAGCTGCACTGAGCGTAATGGCCTGTATCCTCCTCCTCTCTCCTCAACAAGCTGCACTGTAAGCCTGTAATGGCCTGTATCCTCCTCCTCTCTCCTCAACAAGCTGCACTGAGTGTAATGGCCTGTATCCTCCTACTCTCAACAAGCTGCACTGAGTGTAATGGCCTGTATCCTCCTCCTCGACAAGCTGCACTGAGTGTAATGGCCTGTATCCTCCTCCTCTCCAAGCTGCACTGAGTGTAATGGCCTGTATCCTCCTCCTCTCTCCTCAACAAGCTGCACTGAGTGTAATGGCCTAAAGGCGGACTTCTCAGCCCTGTGTCTGACAAATGTCCAATAGTTGCAGAATCTGTGCTATTAGCCATGTCTATGCTACTCGCTTGCAGGGCTTTGAGACAGATTATTTGCAGCCAAGAGAGACTAGTAAAGGCTCAGCTGTGAACATTCCAATCTGGGGTTGATTAGGTCTCCTGGCACAGGACAAATTGAGACTGACACTGGCAGACAGTGTAAAACAAGCCCCCACAGACACCTTACCCACAACAATAGTTATAAGAAAAGCTTCTGGTAAATATAAAGCAGATTGACTGCGGGAGGAAATGTTAGTATTTTCCATTATGTTGCCCAGTGAGGCTCAACATCGAACCAAAAATGGCTCTGGTTGTGATTCAGTTGCAGCTTTTACAATGTTATATGGAGGAAATAAACATCTCACCTTCTGACCAAACGTGAACAATGGGTCCAGAGTACTGGGCCTTTTAAACAGACATCTTAGAGCGTGTCATGCCTAATAAAGGGTCTGTGGAGAATTATATTCACCTCCACCTTACCGGTCACCCAAGGCCCACTGCAATTTGCATACTACCCCAATAGGTCCACAGACGATGCAATCGCCATCACACTGCCCTATCCCATCTGGACAAGAGGAATACCTATGTAAGAATGCTGTCCATTTGACTACAGTTCAGAATTCAACACCATAGTACCCTCCAAGCTCATCATTAAGCTGGAGGCCCTGGGTCTCAACCTCGCCCTGTGCAACTGGGTCCTGGACTTTCTGATGGGCCGCCCCCCCAGGTGGTGAAGTTAGACTGGCCAGGAAACAACACCTCCACGTCGCTGATCCTCAACACTGGGGCCCCATCAACTTTGCAGGTGTGTTCTCAGCTGGCCCTCCTGTACTCAACAAAACCTGTTCAGTGAAGAGGCAGCAGTGCCTCTTCAACCTCAGGAGGATGAAGAAATTTGTCTTGTCACCTAAAACTCTCAAATTTCTCAGATGCATAATCGAGAGCATCCTGTCGGGCTGTATCAATGCCTGGTACGGCAACTGCTCCACCCACAACCGTAAGGCTCTCCAGAGGGTAGTGAGGTCTGCACAACGCATCACCAGGGGCAAACTACCTGCCCTCCAGGACACCTACACCACCCGATGTCACAGGAAGCCCAAAAAGATCTTCAAGGACAACAACCACCCGAGCTACTGCCTGTTCACCCTGCTATCATCCAGAAGGCGAGGTCAGTACAGGTGCATCAACACAGGGACCGAGAGAGAAAAACAGCTTCTAATCTGAAGGCCATCAGACTGTTAAAAAGCCATCACTAACACAGAGGGCTGCGGTTTACATACAGACTTGAAATCATTGGCAACTTTAATAAATGGATCACTCGTAACTTTAATAATGATGTTTCCATATCTTGCACGACTCATCCCAGATGTATATACTGTATTTTACCGTCTATGCCGGTCGATCATGGCCCATCCATTTACTTATATGTACATACTCTTATTCCATCCCTTAGATTTGTGTATATTAGGTTTTGTTGTGGAATTTTTAGACTACTTGTTAGATATTGCTGCACTGTCGGACCTAGAAGCACATGCATTTTGCTACTCTCGCATTAACATCTGCTAACCATGTGTATGTGACCAATAACATTTGATTTAATATTGAGTGGGTGAGGGCCTACTGGGTGAGGGCCTACTGGGTGAGGGCCTACAAGAGTACGTCTTGTTTTACAGTTTTTCAAACCATACATTTTCAGTCCTTCCTCTTAACCACTAAGGTCGATGTCCGTGCCCCAAAATAAATGTAATTAACATAATTTTAAAAAATCCCATAAATCCTTCAGTTTAAACTAGATGTTTATTGCATTGGATGCGTATCAATCCGCCTATGACACAAATCTGCACCTGCGGTAAAAGGTGACAGAGCTGCTGTAGAGCAGCATGTCAGATCATGATACGTCCCCTCCCCGCCCCCCCATTTTTTTTTTATTCTCACAAAATCATCTGAACGGTTTGGCCTAAACTACTATGACCCCTCTATGGAATCACCGTTTATTCTGTTTTGCTCCAAGACCCCCACGAGTGTCTTGGGACTTGTCTTAAGTTGGTACCAGCCAACCTGCCAACTTCTGTTTGTAGCGTCCCAACAGTTTGGGCTACACACTAATAAGCTGAGACAAGAACATGTCAATTGTTTTGCTCTAGGACCCCCACAGGCCTCACAGGACTTGTCTGAAGGTTCCCCTGTACCAGGTGAACTTCGTTTATGGAAGTACTATATATATATATATATATATAGAAAGAAAAAAAATACAAATGTATCCTGGTCTTTCTTAAATATCTCAGATATGGGGTTGGGCGGGGAGACTGTCATTCAATGCGTTTGTATGTGCTAATAGCACTAAGGCCAAAAAATGTTTCATCAAATAAATATTTTATTTTTTATTACTTCAAGGGGACTTAAAATTCAAAATCCAATTGCAAAATGGTCCTTGGTATGGTCTTCTTAAAACAATTCCATATAGCTTAGTAGAACTCAGTAAAATCTTTGAAATTGTTGTGTTTGTGTTCACGATACAACGTTTGGTTATGGTCATTTCTGTTATTGCATTACATTTTCATTATTCTACCACTCTCATTGTCGAAGGGGACACATTGTTTGCAGAGCGCACAACCTGCGCTACACTTGTGAGAAACAAGTGTTGGTTTGTTTGTTTAATTGACAAGTTTTGTCAACTTAGTCATTGTCTTTTGTTTGGAGCGTTCCTGTCAATGTTGAGTAAGGACGTGCACCTGATTACGCTTAGAAGTAGGCCTATAGGCTACCTGGCCAATGTTGAGGAAGGACGTGCACCTGATTACGCTTAGAAGTAGGCCTATAGGCTACCTGGCCAATGTTGAGTAAGGACGTGCACCTGATTACGCTTAGAAGTAGGCCTGTAGGCTACCTGGCCAATGTTGAGTAAGGACGTGCACCTGATTACGCTTAGAAGTAGGCCTGTAGGCTACCTGGCCAATGTTGAGTAAGGACGTGCACCTGATTACGCTTAGAAGTAGGCCTGTAGGTTACCTGGCCAATGTTGAGTAAGGACGTGCACCTGATTACGCTTAGAAGTAGGCCTGTAGGCTACCTGGCCAATGTTGAGGAAGGACGTGCACCTGATTACGCTTAGAGGTAGGCCTATAGGCTACCTGGCCAATGTTGAAGAAGGACGTGCACCTGATTACGCTTAGAAGTAGGCCTATTTATATGCATGCATATAAAATGTGCCCTTTTGGGGATCCGATAGTATTTCTGATTGGCTTAACACACCACCACTAATGAGCTTTGGAGTAATGTTTTCTTCACCTCAAACAGCAAGCAAACAGTCTGTTTTTTACATCCATTGACAATGACAATAGTTCCTCAATGTATTTGAAAAATCTTT
This sequence comes from Oncorhynchus tshawytscha, assembly GCF_018296145.1. Classification (NCBI taxonomy): domain Eukaryota; kingdom Metazoa; phylum Chordata; class Actinopteri; order Salmoniformes; family Salmonidae; genus Oncorhynchus; species Oncorhynchus tshawytscha. The sequence goes on from NC_056444.1 coordinate 8,780,743, forward strand.
CCAGCTCTCTCCCTTTCGATAACCACTCAGTGTGAAAGAGAAATGTCATGCTCTGATCCAGTGGAAACATCATAAAATAGGCCTACCTGATTACTTCTTATCAGTGATTGACTTGGACTGAGAAGTTCTGGTAGCCATTTTAGGTGCTGGTACTGTTTATGTAGGTTCAGGAGCTCCACAACACTTGAGGTAATATCCCTATAAGAGAAACAGCAGCTCAATTAGTAGAACATTTGAGTTGCCAGTAATCAGTTCTGGTGAGCTCCTGCTCAAGTCAAGCTCTACTTCTTATCCCTTGTGCAAATAGCCTACAGTTGTGTCTGTCCTGAACTCATTGGCGTGGGAAACTCAGAGGGACCAGAATATTTATAAGATGTTGCAAGTTTTCTAGAGTGAGCTTCAGGCTTGACCCAAGTTAACAGCAGGAGGAGAATGGCTGGGTCACTATGTTTTCTTCTTCTTCTGGTTGATGGTTGATCTCTGGCTCCCCCGAGTCATTTGTGTCTTATTTCCTCAAACAGTAAGCATAAAGCGTCAGACATACATACAGTTGATTTTATTAAAACACATAGGCTGTGTCTATTTTGGAAAGAACAGACGACTTTCGGTCGAGCAATGTTTTTTTGTAAGGGACATCCCTAGTAAGATGTTGTGGTTTGTATGTGTGTGTGTGTTGTAATTTTTATAAATGGTCAAATCTAAAATCCTTTGAGTCCATTTCTGTGGAAACTGGACTCTTAACGTGATGAAACTTTGTTGCTCTTTGCTGAAAGAAGCAATGTGTTGGAGCAAATAAGTATTCAGTGGCCAAGGCAATGCCCCCTCTCCCTGTAGCAGCACACAAAGAAATATAATGAATAGAACGGTCTTGGAACCTCTAACCCTGGCAATATGACTGGTAAACTCATGGGTACACTCACAATGCCCCCTCTCCCTGTAGCAGCACACAAAGAAATATAATGAATAGAACGGTCTTGGAACCTCTAACCCTGGCAATATGACTGGTAAACTCATGGGTACACTCACAATGCCCCCTCTCCCTGTAGCAGCACACAAAGAAATATAATGAATAGAACGGTCTTGGAACCTCTAACCCTGGCAATATGACTGGTAAACTCATGGGTACACTCACAATGCCCCCTCTCCCTGTAGCAGCACACAAAGAAATATAATGAATAGAACGGTCTTGGAACCTCTAACCCTGGCAATATGACTGGTAAACTCATGGGTACACTCACAATGCCCCCTCTCCCTGTAGCAGCACACAAAGAAATATAATGAATAGAACGGTCTTGGAACCTCTAACCCTGGCAATATGACTGGTAAACTCATGGGTACACTCACAATGCCCCCTCTCCCTGTAGCAGCACACAAAGAAATATAATGAATAGAACGGTCTTGGAACCTCTAACCCTGGCAATATGACTGGTAAACTCACAATGGCTGCCTGGTATTGTGATGCAATCATTTCCATGGTAATGTAGAATGTTCATCCAAAGGACGTTAACTGATGTGGCTCATGGAATGTATTTGTTGTAATGTCAGTTGAGTGGAATCAACAAATCACAGCACATGGGTACACTTTCTGCTTTTACTTCCTGCAACGGCTGCCAGTCCATCCATTATGCCATAATTGACTTGAATGGGGACACCTGTTGTATTCATTCTATTTCCATGAATGTATACAACAGGTGCAGTCAGGAGAGGAGGAAAGGAGAAAATGTGCGTCTGAAAAACAGTTATTACGGTGAACGCCGTCATTTGGCTGGCCAATTAGTCAACCCGAAATTCCACGCCTGTCACAGCAGCCCTAGGCGTTATATCAATCCCCATCAGGCTAAAGGACACTGGGAGGTTTCCACGGTGTGGGTTAGCATGCTTGTGTTTCTGAGGGGCCTCTCTCCCAGCTCAGGATTCTGTAGTCCCTGTGATCGGTCACTCTGGCCTAGATGACTGACTGCTCCTGGCATACAGACGTTGTAAAGATGCATGCTTGTGAGCCTGTGTTTGTGTGTTTTATATGTGTCTGGCTGAGGGAGCTTCAGTTGATTTTCCATAGCTAAGGTCAGCAGGAAGCCCCCATACAGGGGTTAACACCCGATAGGACTTGGAGCCAGTCCCTGCATAGCTCATCACTATCTCTAAACTCAACCTAGTGACCCTGGCGGCCCGAACGCTCTTGATCACATATCCCATGTAAATCTCCCTTGGAACAAACAGCCTAAGCAAAAACACATGTAGCCCAGGACAAGATGAGTCTGAGTTTCTGATGTATACATGCCAGCCTGTCTATAGACTGATCCAGTAGTCATGGGTTATCAGGACTCTCACCCCATTCATGCACATGAAAATAAAGGAGTGTGGATTTATATTTTCAAGGCTGACTTAAACATGCATATTAAGATCTCAATCAATAGAGTTGGCAGTTATGTATGTGTGTGTGTGTGTGTATATCAAATCAAATTTATTTATATAGCCCTTCGTACATCAGCTGATATCTCAAAGTGCTGTACAGAAACCCAGCCTAAAACCCCCAACAGCAAGCAATGCAGGTGTAGAAGCACGGTGGCTAGGAAAAACTCCCTAGAAAGGCCAAAACCTAGGAAGAAACCTAGAGAGGAACCAGGCTATGTGGGGTGGCCAGTCCTCTTCTGGCTGTGCTGGGTGGAGATTATAACAGAACATGGCCAAGATGTTCAAATGTTCATAAATGACCAGCATGGTCGTATAATAATAAGGCAGAACAGTTGAAACTGGAGCAGCAGCATGGTCAGATGGACTGGGGACAGCAAGGAGTCATCATGTCAGGTAGTCCTGGGGCATGGTCCTAGGGCTCAGGTCCTTCGAGAGAGAGAAAGAAAGAGAATTAGAGAATTCACACAGGACACCGAATAGGACAGGAGAAGTACTCCAGATATAACAAACTGACCCTAGCCCCCCGACACAAACTACTGCAGCATAAATACTGGAGGCTGAGACAGGAGGGGTCAGGAGACACTGTGGCCCCATCCGAGGACACCCCCAGACAGGGCCAAACAGGAAGGATATAACCCCACCCACTTTGCCAAAGCACAGCACTACCACACCACTAGAGGGATATCTTCAACCACCAACTTACCATCCTGAGACAAGGCTGAGTATAGCCCACAAAGATCTCTGCCATGGCACAACCCAAGGGGGGGCACCAACCCAGACAGGATGACCACATCAGTGAATCAACCCACTCAGGTGACACACCCCTTCCAGGGACGGCATGAGAGAGCCCCAGTAAGCCAGTGACCCAGCCCCTGTAATAGGTTTAGAGGCAAAGAATCCCAGTGGAAAGAGGGGAACCGGCCAGGCAGAGACAGCAAGGGCGGTTCATTGCTCCAGAGCCTTTCCGTTCACCTTCCCACTCCTGGGCCAGACTACACTCAATCATATGACCCACTGAAGAGATGAGTCTTCATTAAAGATTTAAAGGTTGAGACCGAGTTTGCGTCTCTCACATGGGTAGGCAGACCATTCCATAAAAATGGAGCTCTATAGGAGAAAGCCCTGCCTCCAGCTGTTTGCTTAGAAATTCTAGGGACAATTAGGAGGCCTGCGTCTTGTGACCGTAGCGTACGTGTAGGTATGTACGGCAGGACCAAATCAGAGAGATAGGTAGGAGCAAGCCCATGTAATGCTTTGTAGGTTAGCAGTAAAACCTTGAAATCAGCCCTTGCCTTGACAGGAAGCCAGTGTAGGGAGGCTAGCACTGGAGTAATATGATCAAATTTTTTGGTTCTAGTCAGGATTCTAGCAACCATATTTAGCACCAACTGAAGTTTATTTAGTGCTTTATCCGGGTAGCCGGAAAGTAGAGCATTGCAGTAGTCTAACCTAGAAGTGACAAAAGCATGGATACATTTTTCTGCATCATTTTTGGACAAAGTTTCTGATTTTTGCAATGTTACGTAGATGGAAAAAGCTGTCCTTGAAATGGTCTTGATATGTTCTTCAAAAGAGAGATCAGGGTCCAGAGTAACGCCGAGGTCCTTTACAGTTTTATTTGAGACGACTGTACAACCATTAAGATTAATTGTCAGATTCAACAGAAGATCTCTTTGTTTCTTGGGACCTAGAACAAGCATCTCTGTTTTGTCTGAGTTTAAAAGTAGAAAGTTTGCAGCCATCCACTTCCTTATGACTGAAACACATGCTTCTAGCAAGGGCAATTTTGGGGCTTCACCATGTTTCATTGAAATGTACAGCTGTGTGTCATCCGCATAGCAGTGAAAGTTAACATTATGTTTTCAAATAACATCCCCAAGAGGTCAAATATATAGTGAAAACAATAGTGGTCCTAAAACAGAACCTTGAGGAACACCGAAATTTACAGTTGATTTGTCAGAGGACAAACCATTCACAGAGACAAACTGATATCTTTCCGACACATAAGATCTAAACCAGGCCAGAACTTGTCCGTGTAGACCAATTTGGGTTTCCAATCTCTCCAAAAGAATGTGGTGATCGATGGTATCAAAAGCAGCACTAAGGTCTAATAGCACGAGGACAGATGCAGAGCCTCGGTCCGATGCCATTAAAATGTGATTTACCACCTTCACAAGTGCCGTCTCAGTGCTATGATGGGGTCTAAAACCAGACTGAAGCATTTCGTATACATTGTTTGTCTTCAGGAAGGCAGTAAGTTGCTGCGCAACAGCCTTTTCTAAAATTTAAGAGGAATGGAAGATATATATATATACACACACACACACACTAGCAGGTTCCTCAAGCACCACTTATTTTTTAAATTAGGAATCCAATGTGCCATTTGTTTATTTCTGTGTTTACGTGACTAATGCTACTACTTTTTGGAAAATGTGTTGTATAATATATATATATATATATATATATAACCCCCAACTCTATTGATTGATACTGTGTCAAATCAAATCAAATCAAATCAAATCAAATCAAATCAAAATCAAATCAAATCAAATCAAATCAAATCAAATCAAATTTTATTTGTCACATACACATGGTTAGCAGATGTTAATGCGAGTGTAGCGAAATGCTTGTGCTTCTAGTTCCGACAATGCAGTAATAACGAGCAAGTAATCTAACTAACAATTCCAAAAAAAAAAAACTACTGTCTTATACACAGTGTAAGGGGATAAAGAATATGTACATAAGGATATATGAATGAGTGATGGTACAGAGCAGCATAGGCAAGATACAGTAGATGATATCGAGTACAGTATATACATATGAGATAAGTATGTAAACCAAGTGGCATAGTTAAAGTGGCTAGTGATACATGTATTACATAAGGATGCAGTCGATGATATAGAGTACAGTATCAACGTATGCATATGAGATGAACAATGTAGGGTAAGTAACATTATATAAGGTAGCATTGTTTAAAGTGGCTAGTGATATATTTACATAATTTCCCATCAATTCCCATGATTAAAGTGGCTGGAGTAGAGTCAGTGTCATTGACAGTATGTTGGCAGTAGCCACTCAATGTTAGTGGTGGCTGTTTAACAGTCTGATGGCCTTGAGATAGAAGCTGTTTTTCAGTCTCTCGGTCCCAGCTTTGATGCAACTGACCTCGCCTTCTGGATGACAGCGGGGTGAACAGGCAGTGGCTCGGGTGGTTGATGTCCTTGATGATCTTTATGGCCTTCCTGTAGCATCGGGTGGTGTAGGTGTCCTGGAGGGCAGGTAGTTTGCCCCCGGTGATGCGTTGTGCAGACCTCACTACCCTCTGAGAGCCTTACGGTTGAGGGCGGTGCAGTTGCCATACCAGGCGGTGATACAGCCCGCCAGGATGCTCTCGATTGTGCATCTGTAGAAGTTTGTGAGTGCTTTTGGTGACAAGCCGAATTTCTTCAGCCTCCTGAGGTTGAAGAGGCGCTGCTGCGCCTTCCTCACGATGCTGTCTGTGTGAGTGGACCAATTCAGTTTGTCTGTGATGTGTATGCCGAGGAACTTAAAACTTGCTACCCTCTCCACTACTGTTCCATCGATGTGTGCACACAAACGTGTGCCTAAAGTCGGTGCCCCCCCTCCCACAAAGTCATATCAGACAACAGCAACTACATTAGATACTGTATTGGTAGCACAGATTTGAAAAAAGACACCCCCAAGAAAAATGTAACAGCACTCAAGCCAGTTGACCTTCACACTCAAAATGATAAAAGTTAAGTGTGGAGGTCAAGTGTGAGCTGGTTTAGGTTCAGAGTAAAGCACCAATGTTTTCATATTGTTTACACTGTAGTAATTAAGGATAACATGAGGAGGGTGCATCCAGGGGGAGCAGGTTACAAAATATTCCACAGAAAAGCTAATGGGAAAGCCTAATTTATTTTAGTCCAACCGAACATCAAATGTAATTTAACCTGGTTGCACTGACACAAGGTCACACAACAAGCCTTGTCTCATCAAACCGTCAGCCTCCTCGTCCAAGGGGAGTATTTTCTGCTCACAGTGGTCTTCCTTTATTAAGAGAGGAAAGGCTCACATTCAGGAGACAACATGGAAATTGAGACGGGACCAATGAGTCGGCAACCTCCTCACTTCCCGCAGCAGAGAAAGAACTAGGTCCAGTTCTATTGATGCAAAATCCAGATGACTCCACTTATTAGTCGGACATTGCGTAACGCATTGTCCCACATGTTTTAGTAGCTATGCAAAGACATCCACTTCCACACACTGTAATGACCGAGAACAAGGGGCCAAGCGGTAAAAAAAACAAGCTCAGACAACTCAGCCCGGTCATCATATCACAGGAACAAGGAGGGAGAGGTGGGGAGGAGAACAAGAGGGGAGGGAGAGGTGGGGAGGAGAACAAGAGGGGGGAGGGAGAGGTGGGGAGGAGAACAAGAGGGGGAGGGAGAGGTGGGGAGGAGAACAAGAGGGGGAGGGAGAGGTGGGGAGGAGAACAAGAGGGGGAGGGAGAGGTGGGGAGGAGAACAAGAGGGGGAGGGAGAGGTGGGGAGGAGAACAAGAGGGGGAGGGAGAGGTGGGGGAGGAGAACAAGAGAGGGGAGGGAGAGGTGGGGAGGAGAACAAGAGGGGGAGGGAGAGGTGGGGAGGAGAACAAGAGGGGGAGGTAGAGGTGGGAGGAGAACAAGAGGGGGAGGTAGAGGTGGGAGGAGAACAAGAGGGGAGGGAGAGGTGGGAGGAGAACAAGAGGGGGAGGGCGAGGTGGGAGGAGAACAAGAGGGGAGGGCGAGGTGGGAGGAGAACAAGAGGGGGAGGGCGAGGTGGGAGGAGAACAAGAGGGGGGAGGGCGAGGTGGGAGGAGAACAAGAGGGGGAGGGCGAGGTGGGAGGAGAACAAGAGGGGGAGGGCGAGGTGGGAGGAGAACAAGAGGGGGAGGGAGAGGGAGAGGTGGGAGGAGAACAAGAGGGGGAGGGAGAGGTGGGGAGGAGAACAAGAGGGGGAGGGAGAGGTGGGGAGGAGAACAAGAGGGGGAGGGAGAGGTGGGGAGGAGAACAAGAGGGGGAGGGAGAGGTGGGAGGAGAACAAGAGGGGAGGGAAAGGTGGGAAGGAGAAGGAGGGAGAGATGGATGTACCCTCACTCTCTCACAGACTCACAGAGCAGACAATGCTGTCGATGGCGGTCTTGTATTGCCTGGCTGAAATAGTTGTGGAAAGTGTGAGTGGCGCGACGGGCATTTCCAAACCACATGATCAGAGCATCCCTGCCAATGGAAACTGAGAGCAGGGAATGAAACCTCATGTGAGACGTTAAGGGCCGTCGGAGCGGAGTGGTGCTGCTCAGTCACAGTAGAAGAGGCCTACTGATAGAGGACGCGGTGACACTGCAGGGTTCTGCCAACCCTCAACACATGCCTAAAGTATACAGCACTCACTGCCAGCAGACAACAAAGCATGGACGCAGTGGGATTGTATTGTGCAATCGGACGGGTCCAGTAAATGATTTTGCAAATATTTCAAGTCATTAGAACATGTATACAGTTGATTCCTGTTGAAGTGAACACTGGAGAACTTCCAACTCAGTACACTTAAGTTCAAAATGCATTTAGGCCTGCTACAGACCGTCCCAAGCTATTGAGTAAGGAGTCTACAGTGTTTTCCAGCAATCGTTAGAATGATAAATACTAAATGTAATAGAGATTCACTTTGGCCTTCATGTGAAGAGATGCATCTGCCTGGAAATTAGAAGGCAGTATCAAGCATTCCTATGTACTACACAAGACACAACATTTCCCTCTCCATATGTATATACTGTATTTTATACCATCTATTGCATAGGTCCAGTTCTCTGCCGCTCTGTCATCGCTCATCCATGTATTTATATGTACATATTCTTATTCCATCCCCTTTACATTTGTGTGTGTTAGGTAGTTGTTGTGGAATTGTTAGATTACTTGTTAGATATCACTGCACTTACTGTCGGAAACTAGAAGCACAAGCATTTCGCTACACTCGCAATAACATCTGCTAACCATGTGTACGTGACCAATAAAATTTGATGATTTGATTCCCAATGCGTTGGTAGGAGAAGAAAAAAATCTGCAGACAGGATTGTGCCATGTCAGAGGCCGGAAGGGAGGGAGGAGAGGAGGGAGTATGGTACACACAAAGAAATGAGGGCAGGCTGGGATTAAAACGTTGTTACCTGGAGGTCTAGAGATAGTGGGAACAACCATCAGAGCTGCCTGGAGTGGGTCGCCTCAGGACAATCCTTCCCACCCTCCACGGGGTCTCTAGTCCAGAGGTCGGTCCCGGAGCTCCTAAACGAAAGAACAGAACCAGGCTGTCTCAATGATTGTTGCAGGGGTCATTTCCTCTAATAAAACCATTTGGTACCGTATAATAGAATACACAGATCACATTGGGTGTATTCATTAGTTGGATTCAGTTGCAAAACGTTTTGTGCCGCAACGGAAACCGTTTACTCTTGAAACGGGGCAGGATCTACCTGAATTTGTCCAATATAAACTCTGGTTTGTGTTACTAAATGTTTTACGTTTGAAGTAAACGGTTTCTGTTGCAAAACATTTTTATAAAAAAGTAGAAAACACATTTAGAGACTGAATCCGACTAATGAGATCACGCCAAGGCTTTATAATGTGACTAATGAGATCACGCCAGGGCTTTATAATGTGACTAATGAGATCACGCCAGGGCTTTATAATGTGACTAATGAGATCACGCCAGGGCTTTATAATGTGACTAATGAGATCACGCCAGGGCTTTATAATGTGACTAATGAGATCACGCCAGGGCTTTATAATGTGAATGAGATCACGAGATCACGCCAGGGCTTTATAATGTGACTAATGAGATCACGCCAGGGCTTTATAATGTGACTAATGAGATCACGCCAGGGCTTTATAATGTGACTAATGAGATCACGCCAGGGCTTTATAATGTGACTAATGAGATCACGCCAGGGCTTTATAATGTGACTAATGAGATCACGCCAGGGCTTTATAATGTGACTAATGAGATCACGCCAGGGCTTTATAATGTGACTAATGAGATCACGCCAGGGCTTTATAATGTGACTAATGAGATCACGCCAGGGCTTTATAATGTGACTAATGAGATCACGCCAGGGCTTTATAATGTGACTAATGAGATCACGACTAATGAGATCAGGGCTTTATAATGTGACTAATGAGATGTCACGCCAGGGCTTTATAATGTGACTAATGAGATCACGCCAGGGCTTTATAATGTGACTAATGAGATCACGCCAGGGCTTTATAATGTGACTAATGAGATCACGCCAGGGCTTTATAATGTGACTAATGACATCACGCCAGGGCTTTATAATGTGACTAATGACATCACGCCAGGGCTTTATAATGTGACTAATGAGATCACGCCAGGGCTTTATAATGTGACTAATGAGATCACGCCAGGGCTTTATAATGTGACTAATGACATCACGCCAGGGCTTTATAATGTGACTAATGACAGCGGGGGAGTTCCAGGACAGGACTTGTCTTTATGGTTTTATTAATCTACTGCAAAGATCATCCCTTTGGTTAGGCCAGCCATGTTCTCATAAAATACTAAAGAAGAGCCAGACTAATTCAGTCCTGACGTAGCCTACCTTCGACCCAGAACACGTCCTTAGTGATGACATATCACAAAACAGTGGAACATTTTATGATATGATCTATTCTAACATCTCTTAGGTCAAACACTTTGGCCGGGGCATAAGCCCCCTCTTCTGGACATTGTTGGAACACTTATTTCCACTGAAAATAAAAAATTCCATTCATAATTTTATCATGTCAATTTATAGTCAGTGTCGTGGTATGGTCATTTCGCTAATTCGTGTTTGCGGCCAGTTAAGATGTTTAACTGATAAATTCATTTGGAAATTTAACTACAATTAAATACGTTTTTCAATTGCAAACGAATCGGGGAACGGAGTGGCGCGCGCTCAGTTATTCCCAAACGCAAACCCTTTGTGACGCGGTGAATAAAGAACGTTGTTAACGTTCCTTCCGTACTGTTGACACAGGTCTACAAACACGCTCCCCAAAAGGTAGGCTTTTCCTAAACTTTCTTATTTTAGTTCGTTTTGTATTTCATTTTCACCTCATGTAGTTTCTGTTCTGCGTGTTCTTGCGGAGTTCCAACAGGTGTCATCGGGGATGGTGATGAGGACAGACGTGTGAAGGGCGTGCTCAAAGGTAACGTTTTGGACGAGTGTTTAACTGCAACAGTAGTGTGCAACTGTACCCCGCAATTCGGTTGTTCCTACGTGTGGGTATTCCCCATCCCTCGAGCATCCCATTGGTTCCAGCATGACACCCCATATCGAACTAATATTGATAGCTTATAGATGTCCTCTTGATACCCATTGATTAGATTGTATGAAGGGCAACAACACAATGCCCTCCGCTCTCGGTTACCAAGCACTTATGTCCTGCGATGGCGTGTGAAGTAGCTAGTATCAGGTTGACAACCACAAGTCGTACCATTATATATATTAAACAAAATCACATCTTTCTGATCCACCACATCTGTTTAGGGACAATTTCATAAATGCCGACAAAGAATTTGTTCGTTGGTGAAGTTAATTATGCGAGAAATAGCAGTGGAAACAACTTTTGTGCAAATATTGAGAACCATATAGAAGTAATCTTGGAGTCACTCGATGATACGGTGTGGTCGTCCCACTACGACTCAGGGAAACCATGCAGTTTATTAGGCTACAGGTTAAATACATTCTGAATAACTTCACAGGGTTATTTAACTCAAATCAGTTAAGAACTAATTCTAGGAACACAGGGGCAGAACGACAGATTTGTACCTTGTCAGCTCGGAGATTTGAACTTGAAACCTTGGTTACTAGTCCAACACTCTAACCACTAGGCTACGCTGCCGTCCCAGGGCGCTGAAAGAGGACGGAGCTTGATGCACCTTTCCAATAAATATTAAGGGTCTTATTCTGGTGACATGATGATGATTTTTGTGACAAAACTATCGGTATGGTTTGAAAAATATAATGGAAACACACTGAACTTAAGATTTAAATTCGGTACATAAAATGTAAGTGAAAGAGTACATTTTCTGCGCACTTCCTCATCACGGACTGATTGTTACCCTTTGGGAAAATTTGCATATTTTCAACATGCGGATTTTAGAATATTTGCATCAAAATCTGGTCGTCAATTGGATGAAAAACTAGGTAGTCACAAAACTCGCGCATACATTCAAGATTTTATAGAAACCATGGATTGCGAATGCTATGTTTTGGACATGGAGAGTCTTTGAAGCCACCTATTGGCACTCCACAGAAAAGCAATACTCTACAGGAATTGTACAGTATTTCGTCAATGTTTCAAGGACGAAATTACATGTATTTGAGTATTTTTGTTGTTGTAGTGGGGACAGTAACATTAGTACTTTTGAAAAATGATACTAAAGAAAATAAAAGGTTATTTGTATGTTTAGCTCACATCATATAAATGTAAAAGTATGCATTTAAGGTGTCTGTAATAGAATAGACATGGCAATAAAAAAAATTAGTAAATGCATTTCTAGAATTTCAAAAATATATATATTTTTTTACATCGGTGGGGTAGTGCCTTGATGGAGGAGAGGGGCAGCGGCTTCAAAATAGCACCCCAGCAGTCATCTAGTGTATTTATAAATCATTACATAACAAACAGTACATCCATGAGTAGGCCTATTTAAAAAAAAAAAAAAAAAATTTAAAAACAAATCGCCAGTTTTATAACTTTAAAAAAATTATTTGTGTAAAACGACAGACATCCTCTCACTTTTAAAACCAACTCTTGTGGTATGGTAGCTCAAATGTCTGGTATGGTTAGAAACGGCAGATAACACAGCTCAATCAAAACCGTCTAACCCATAGCAGAGCGCTTTTGACACGCCCACTCCTTCCCACGTGCCCACCGCTTTCCTTTCGACACGCCCACCGCTTTCCTTTCGACACGCCCACCGCTTTCCTTTCGACACGCCCACCGCTTTCCTTTCGACACGCCCACCGCTTTCCTTTCGACACGCCCACCCCTTTCGACACGCCCACCGCTTTCCTTTCGACACGCCCACCGCTTTCCTTTCGACACGCCCACCGCTTTCCACGCCCACCGCTTTCCTTTCGCCCACACGCCCACCGCTTTCCTTTCGACACGCCCACCGCTTTCCTTTCCTTTCGACACGCCCACCGCTTTCCTTTCGACACGCCCACCGCTTCCTTTCGACACGCCCACCCTTTCGACACGCCCACCGCTTTCCTTTCGACACGCCCACCGCTTTCCTTTCGACACGCCCACCGCTTTCCTTTCGACACGCCCACCGCTTTCCTTTCGACACGCCCACCGCTTTCCTTTCGACACACGCCCACCGCTTTCCTTTCGACACGCCCACCGCTTTCCTTTCGACACGCCCACCGCTTTCCTTTCGACACGCCCACTCACCGGTCGCCATATTGAGATGCAGCTACCCTCTGCTCATCTTTATCCAGGTGCATCAAATTATGCTGATTATGCAGATGTAAGAAAAATACCATATAAGGCCAACTTTTATAACTGTATATTGCCTATTGGATCGATAGGCTACACAATTATTTGACCACAAATAATTATTCACCAATGTAATCATGTTGCAAGACTCATATTTGAAATATATTTGAAATGTTACAAGACTCCCTTCTACTTGAGTCCTGATGTAGCTAACATCATTAACACAAATGTAGCCTGCCCTGGGCATGAGAGAGAAATATAGTAATTCCAATGTGCATGTTTATGACGGGTACACCACACACACCTTCCTTTGTCTAACAGTTGAAGCAGCCTACTGTCCTCCACCGTCCTCATGGCTGAAGAGATCAGGAGAATAGCTGCTCTGCTAGATCAGCCACTGAGTGAGAGAGACCAGGAACTCATCACTTACGTCAAGCACAAGTTTGCCACAGACTTCAAAAAAGGTGAGCGAGTGGACTACTGTACAACGTCACCTTTACTTCATCAAAAGCCACTAAAGAGTGAAATGGAATGTAATGAATCACTACTGACTGCTACCACACTTTGCTTGGTGTTTTCCAAGAACACAGTTACTTCCCTGAGAAGGTTGTTACCCGCAGTGACACACAGTATGGCCTCGTACAAAATGGCCAGGCCAGGAAGAACTACTACAGGAGACAGGAGCTGCTCAGGAAAGGCTTTTTCTCCCCTGTCAACAAGTATGAAACCTAATACACTGAGTATACAAAACATTACAAACACCTTGGTATCCATGATGTGTGTGTGTATATATATATATATATATATATATCTATATATATATATATATATAGTGCCTTGCGAAAGTATTCGGCCCCCTTGAACTTTGCGACCTTTTGCCACATTTCAGGCTTCAAACAAAGATATAAAACTGTATTTTTTTGTGAAGAATCAACAACAAGTGGGACACAATCATGAAGTGGAACGACATTTATTGGATATTTCAAACTTTTTTAACAAATCAAAAACTGAAAAATTGGGCGTGCAAAATTATTCAGCCCCCTTAAGTTAATACTTTGTAGCGCCACCTTTTGCTGCAATTACAGCTGTAATTCGCTTGGGGTATGTCTCTATCAGTTTTGCACATCGAGAGACGGAAATTTTTTCCCATTCCTCCTTGCAAAACAGCTCGAGCTCAGTGAGGGTGGATGGAGAGCATTTGAACAGCATTTTTCAGTTCTTTCCACAGATTCGATTGGATTCAGGTCTGGACTTTGACTTGGCCATTCTAACACCTGGATATGTTTATTTTTGAACCATTCCATTGTAGATTTTGCTTTATGTTTTGGATCATTGTCTTGTTGGAAGACAAATCTCCGTCCCAGTCTCAGGTCTTTTGCAGACTCCATCAGGTTTTCTTCCAGAATGGTCCTGTATTTGGCTCCATCCATCTTCCCATCAATTTTAACCATCTTCCCTGTCCCTGCTGAAGAAAAGCAGGCCCAAACCATGATGCTGCCACCACCATGTTTGACAGTGGGTAGGGTGATGAGCTGTGTTGCTTTTACGCCAAACATAACGTTTTGCATTGTTGCCAAAAAGTTGAATTTTGGTTTCATCTGACCAGAGCACCTTCTTCCACATGTTTGGTGTGTCTCCCAGGTGGCTTGTGGCAAACTTTAAACAACACTTTTTATGGATATCTTTAAGAAATGGCTTTCTTCTTGCCACTCTTCCATAAAGGCCAGATTTGTGCAATATACAACTGATTGTTGTCCTATGGACAGAGTCTCCCACCTCAGCTGTAGATCTCTGCAGTTCATCCAGAGTGATCATGGGCCTCTTGGCTGCATCTCTGATCAGTCTTCTCCTTGTATGAGCTGAAAGTTTAGAGGGACGGCCAGGTCTTGGTAGATTTGCAGTGGTCTGATACTCCTTCCATTTCAATATTATCGCTTGCACAGTGCTCCTTGGGATGTTTAAAGCTTGGGAAATCTTTTTGTATCCAAATCCGGCTTTAAACTTCTTCACAACAGTATCTCGGACCTGCCTGGTGTGTTCCTTGTTCTTCATGATGCTCTCTGCGCTTTTAACGGACCTCTGAGACTATCACAGTGCAGGTGCATTTATACGGAGACTTGATTACACACAGGTGGATTGTATTTATCATCATTAGTCATTTAGGTCAACATTGGATCATTCAGAGATCCTCACTGAACTTCTGGAGAGAGTTTGCTGCACTGAAAGTAAAGGGGCTGAATAATTTTGCACGCCCAATTTTTCAGTTTTTGATTTGTTAAAAAAGTTTGAAATATCCAATAAATGTCGTTCCACTTCATGATTGTGTCCCATTTGTTGTTGATTCTTCACAAAAAAATAGTTTTATATCTTTATGTTTGAAGCCTGAAATGTGGCAAAAGGTCGCAAAGTTCAAGGGGGCCGAATACTTTCGCAAGGCACTGTACATGTGTATATATATATATATATATATATATATATATATATATATATATATATATATATATATATATATATATATATATATATATATATATATATATATATATATATATATACACACTAAACTTAAAGCATTGCCTTGTCCTTTGGATAGACCATACAAAACAGTGGGAAGACTTTACTCTGACAACGTTGATCTCTTCTCAACCTGGCTCACATCAGAGGACCAAAAGTCACTGAAGGTGACACACATCTCAATGTGTTTTGGTATAGTTGTTTAACACGGCTTGTCCTCATTCTGAGTCATTTTATGACAGACACAGTGGGACAAGAAGTTTGGAAAAAATACAGTGATCTCCAGCAAATTCACTCAGGAGAAGACTAAAAAGGTGAGGGGGGGGGACTTACCGTATAATTACAACCAAACATAATTCATGATCATGCAGTAAATCATTATTCCTTATCACATTCATTGACTTTGAATTGTATATATTTCAACTGCCCCCTAAAAATATATATATATATATATTTCCCCAGGAGGAGAACGTCAGAGCCCCTCCAGTGGAGAACCTGAATGGTTTCCTTCAGCTGAAGCAGTACATGAGAGAGATGGTCTCCATCAGACGTGCTCTCCACACTGGGCGCCCCCTCATATATTGCCTCAGAGACCAGGTAAAGCACTGTGGGGAAAACAGAACTCAGAAGAAACCCAGTTTAATAAAAAATAATGTTTTAACTTCAAAATCCGTTTTTGTTTAGTAGACAGCCTGATTGTACTTAACGGCACTGGAACATGTGGGCTTCCCGGCCATGCGGTTTTGATATAATTTCATCCTTCGGGTTTTATTCATTCCTTTTGAAATGTACAGGGTGTTGGCGCCGTCTCGTCTCGCCGCGACGGGGTGTTGGCGCCGCCTCGCCGCGACGGGGTGTTGGCGCCGTCTCGCCGCGACGGGGTGTTGGCGCCGTCTCGCCGCGACGGGGTGTTGGCGCCGTCTCGCCGCGACGGGGTGTTGGCGCCGTCTCGCCGCGACGGGGTGTTGGCGCCGTCTCGCCGCGACGGGGTGTTGGAGCCGTCTCGCCGCGACGGGGTGTTGGAGCCGTCTCGCCGCGACGGGGTGTTGGAGCCGTCTCGCCGCGACGGGGTGTTGGAGCCGTCTCGCCGCGACGGGGTGTTGGAGCCGTCTCGCCGCGACGGGGTGTTGGAGCCGTCTCGCCGCGACGGGGTGTTGGGGCCGTCTCGCCGCGACGGGGTGTTGGAGCCGTCTCGCCGCGACGGGGTGTTGGAGCCGTCTCGCTGTAACATGAAGAATTCATGTTGTCTCCTCTATTTTCTCATTGTAAAGGATAAACCATTATTGCTCATGAAGAAACCTGTGCCTCCCAAAACACCATGTGACCGAGCCATATCAGGTTGGTCACCTAAAGCACAATCCAGAATGAATTACAGTGCTCTACTACGGAGACATTCTACTATGCTGACCACATGCTCACCCTCCGATCCTTCTGTCTCCTCAGCTGATAAAGAGACTATACCACCACTGTCCATGTACCAACAGGCACTGGACCCAGAGGAAGAGGAGAACCTACAGTACGTTGTGTACGGTCTATTTATGTGACTTGGAAATGAAGTTATAAATCACACCCAATACTACTACAAAACATAGATTGCTGTAGTTTTATCAATCATACTCCCATACGATGCTGGATCACTGATAAGAAAGTTGTCTGCCACTTGCTATAGGAGTTGTATTTCCTGCTCTCTTCCTAGGAGGATACAGTACAGGAAGCAGAAGCTGTTCTCAGAGAAACTCCAGTGGATTTACATGGTCCTGTGTGGCATCTCTCACATGCGAAACAGAGATCTGAAGACACTGGTGAGCCTGAGCTAGTGCAGTCATACGTCATATTGCAGAGTCTACCGGACTACCTCTGGGATGTGTAGGAAGGGATTTAACAGTAACAGAAGCTTCCAGGTTCCTCTCAACAGCAGCTATGTGAACATCATCATGAAGGACACAGAGAAGACCAACATCCTGCTGAAGCAGTCGCACAGCTACAACCCTCCGTTGAATTACACCAGGCAGCTGGTGTCCCTGGCCCCAGAGGACTGTCACAGCATCAGCCGTGACGTGTGGGACACCTTCATCAGTCACCAGGACACCACAGGTGACAATATGACCTGGTCGATTGGAACAATCTATTGAGTGTCACCTGAATTGCAATATTCAATTATCAAAACAAACAATGATGCCACTGTCTCACCCCACAATGCCACTGTCTCACCCCACAATGCCACTGTCTCACCCCACGATGCCACTGTCTCACCCCACGATGCCACTGTCTCACCCCACGATGCCACTGTCTCACCCCACAATGCCACTGTCTCACCCCACGATGCCACTGTCTCTCCTGTGAATCTCAGAGCCCTCGAAGTTAACCACCACCCGAACCACAGGGTAAGAAAATGAACAATGAAAACACATTACAGTCCTGTTCTCCCATACCGTAATGCGTTGGTTTGTCTATAATCATAGATATAAAGCTCTGCAGTCGGGGCCCAGGCGCAAGGTGCCAGACGGAGATGGATACATGCCCCCATGGCTGCTACTGCTGCTGGATGAGAACAGTCAGTCCACACAATATCACACACACACAGGACTGAGAGTAGAGATCACACACTCAAACAGACCCAAGTATATATATACACACACAGGACTGAGAGTAGAGATCACACACTCAAACAGACCCGAGAATATATACACACACAGGACTGAGAGTAGAGATCACACACTCAAACAGACCCGAGAATATATACACACAGGACAGAGAGTAGAGATCACACACTCCAACAGACCAGAGTATACACACACACACACACAGGACAGAGAGTAGAGATCACACACTCAAACAGACCCGAGTATATACACACACACACACACACACACACACACACACACACACACACACAGACAGAGAGTAGAGATCACACACTCAAACAGACCCAAGTATATACACACACACACAGGACAGAGAGTAGAGATCACACACTCCAACAGACCTGAGTATATACACACACACACAGGACAGAGAGTAGAGATCACACACTCAAACAGACCCAGTATATATACACACACAGGACAGAGAGTAGAGATCACACACTCAAACAGACCTGAGTATATACACACACACACACACACACACACAGGACAGAGAGTAGAGATCACACACTCCAACAGACCTGAGTATATACACACACACACAGGACAGAGAGTAGAGATCACACACTCAAACAGACCCAGTATATACACACACACACAGGACAGAGAGTAGAGATCACACACTCAAACAGACCCAAGTATATATACACACACACAGGACAGAGTAGAGATCACACACTCCAACAGACCCAAGTATATATACACACACAGGACTGAGAGTAGAGATCACACACTCAAACAGACCTGAGTATATATATACACACACAGGACAGAGAGTAGAGATCACACACTCCAACAGACCTGAGTATATATATACACACACAGGACAGAGAGTAGAGATCACACACTCCAACAGACCTGAGTATATATATACACACACAGGACAGAGAGTAGAGATCACACACTCCAACAGACCTGAGTATATATATACACACACAGGACTGAGAGTAGAGATCACACACTCAAACAGACCCAGTATATACACACACACACACACACACACAGGACAGAGAGTAGAGATCACACACTCAAACAGACCCAAGTATATACACACACACAGGACAGAGAGTAGAGATCACACACTCAAACAGACCCAGTATATACACACACACACACACACAGGACAGAGAGTAGAGATCACACACTCAAACAGACCCAGTATATACACACACACACACACACACAGGACAGAGAGTAGAGATCACACACTCAAACAGACCCAAGTATATACACACACACAGGACAGAGAGTAGAGATCACACACTCAAACAGACCCTGAAGTATATACACACACACACACACACACACAGGACAGAGAGTAGAGATCACACACTCCAACAGAGCAGTATATACACACACACACAGGACAGAGAGTAGAGATCACACACTCAAACAGCAGTATATACACACACACACACACAGGACAGAGAGTAGAGATCACACACTCAAACAGACCCAAGTATATATACACACACAGGACTGAGAGTAGAGATCACACACTCAAACAGACCTGAGTATATATATACACACACAGGACAGAGAGTAGAGATCACACACTCCAACAGACCTGAGTATATATATACACACACAGGACAGAGAGTAGAGATCACACACTCCAACAGACCTGAGTATATATATACACACACAGGACAGAGAGTAGAGATCACACACTCCAACAGACCTGAGTATATATATACACACACAGGACTGAGAGTAGAGATCACACACTCAAACAGACCCAAAGGACAGACAGAGAGTAGAGATCACACACTCAAACAGACCCAAGTATATATACACACACACAGGACTGAGAGTAGAGATCACACACTCCAACAGACCCGAGTATATACACACACACACAGGACAGAGAGTAGAGATCACACACTCAAACAGTGAGTATATACACACACACAGGACAGAGTAGAGATCACACACTCAAACAGACCCGAGTATATACACACACACAGGACAGAGAGTAGAGATCACACACTCAAACAGACCCGAGTATATACACACACACACACACACACACACAGGACAGAGAGTAGAGATCACACACTCAAACAGACCCAAGTATATACACACACACACAGGACAGAGAGTAGAGATCACACACTCAAACAGACCCAGTATATACACACACACACACACACACACAGGACAGAGAGTAGAGATCACACACTCAAACAGACCCAAGTATATATACACACACACACACACACAGAGAGTAGAGATCACACACTCAAACAGACCCAAGTATATACACACACACACACACACACACAGGACAGAGAGTAGAGATCACACACTCAAACAGACCCAAGTATATACACACACACACACAGGACAGAGAGTAGAGATCACACACTCCAACAGACCCGAGTATATACACACACACACACACACACAGGACAGAGAGTAGAGATCACACACTCAAACAGACCCAAGTATATATACACACACACACACACACAGGACAGAGAGTAGAGATCACACACTCAAACAGACCCAAGTATATACACACACACACACACACACAGGACAGAGAGTAGAGATCACACACTCAAACAGACCCAAGTATATACACACACACACACAGGACAGAGAGTAGAGATCACACACTCCAACAGACCCGAGTATATACACACACACACACACACACACACACATGACAGAGAGTAGAGATCACACACTCAAACAGACCCGAGTATATACACACACACACACACACACAGGACAGAGAGTAGAGATCACACACTCAAACAGACCCGAGTATACACACACACACACACACAGGACAGAGAGTAGAGATCACACACTCAAACAGACCCGAGTATACACACACACACAGGACAGAGAGTAGAGATCACACACTCAAACAGACCCGAGTATACACACACACACACACAGGACAGAGAGTAGAGATCACACACTCCAACAGACCCAGTATATACACACACACACACACACACACACACACACACACACAGGACAGAGAGTAGAGATCACACACTCAAACAGACCCAAGTATATATACACACACACAGGACAGAGAGTAGAGATCACACACTCAAACAGACCCAAGTATATACACACACACACACACACACACACACACACACACACACACACACACACACACACACAGGACAGAGAGTAGAGATCACACACTCAAATAGACCCAAGTATATACACACACACACAGGACAGAGAGTAGAGATCACACACTCCAACAGACCCGAGTATATATGCACACACAGGACAGAGAGTAGAGATCACACACTCCAACAGACCCGAGTATATACACACACACACACACACAGGACAGAGAGTAGAGATCACACACTCAAACAGACCCAAGTATATACACACACACAGGACAGAGAGTAGAGATCACACACTCAAACAGACCCAAGTATATATACACACACACAGGACAGAGAGTAGAGACCACACACTCCAACAGACCCAGTATATACACACACACAGGACAGAGAGTAGAGATCACACACTCAAACAGACCCGAGTATATATACACACACAGGACAGAGAGTAGAGATCACACACTCCAACAGACCCGAGTATATATGCACACACAGGACAGAGAGTAGAGATCACACACTCCAACAGACCCGAGTATATACACACACACACACACACAGGACAGAGAGTAGAGATCACACACTCAAACAGACCCAAGTATATACACACACACAGGACAGAGAGTAGAGATCACACACTCAAACAGACCCAAGTATATATACACACACACAGGACAGAGAGTAGAGACCACACACTCCAACAGACCCGAGTATATACACACACACAGGACAGAGAGTAGAGATCACACACTCAAACAGACCCGAGTATATACACACACACACACACACACACACACAGGACAGAGAGTAGAGACCACACACTCAAACAGACCGAGTATATATACACACACAGGACAGAGAGTAGAGATCACACACTCACAGGCCCAAGTATATACACACACACAGGACAGAGAGTAGAGATCACACACTCAAACAGGCCCAAGTATATACACACACACACACACACACACACACACACACACACACACACAGGACAGAGAGTAGAGATCACACACTCAAACAGGCCCAAGTATATATACACACACACAGGACAGAGAGTAGAGATCACACACTCAAACAGGCCCAAGTATATACACACACACACACACACACACACACACACACACACACACACACACACACACACACACACACAGGACAGAGAGTAGAGATCACACACTCCAACAGACCCGAGTATATACACACACACACACACACACACACACAGGACAGAGAGTAGAGATCACACACTCAAACAGACCCGGGTATATACACACACACAGGACAGAGAGTAGAGATCAGACCCGAGTGTATATACACACACACAGGACAGAGAGTAGAGATCACACACTCCAACAGACCCGAGTATATACACACACACACACAGGACAGGGAGTAGAGATCACACACTCAAACAGGCCCAAGTATATACACACACACACACACACACACAGGACAGAGAGTAGAGATCACACACTCAAACAGACCCGAGTATATACACACACACAGGACAGAGAGTAGAGACCACACACTCCAACAGACCGGAGTATATACACACACACACAGGACAGAGTAGAGACCACACACTCCAACAGACCCGAGTATATACACACACACACACACACACACACACATTCAAACAGACCCGAGTACATACACACACACAGGACAGAGAGTAGAGATCACACACTCAAACAGACCCAAGTATATATACACACACACACAGGACAGAGAGTAGAGACCACACACTCCAACAGACCCGAGTATATACACACACACACACACACACTCAAACAGACCCGAGTACATACACACACACAGGACAGAGAGTAGAGATCACACACTCAAACAGACCCAAGTATATATACACACACACAGGACAGAGAGTAGAGACCACACACTCCAACAGACCCGAGTATATACACACACACACACACACACACACTCAAACAGACCCGAGTACACACACACACACAGGACAGAGAGTAGAGATCACACACTCAAACAGACCCGAGTGAATATACACACACACACACAAATCAAATCAAATCAAATTTTATTTGTCACATACACATGGTTAGCAGATGTTAATGCGAGTGTAGCGAAATGCTTGTGCTTCTAGTTCCGACAATGCAGTAATAACGAGCAAGTAATCTAACTAACAATTCCAAAAAAAAACCACAAAAAAAAACTACTGTCTTATACACAGTGTAAGGGGATAAAGAATATGTACATAAGGATATATGAATGAGTGATGGTACAGAGCAGCATAGGCAAGATACAGTAGATGATATCGAGTACAGTATATACATATGAGGACTAGGACACACAGGACTAGGAGTAAAGATCAGAGTATATACACACACAGACACAGGACAGAGAGTAGAGATCACACACTCAAACAGAGGGAGTATATACACACACACACAGGACTGAGTAGAGATCACACACACACACAGGACAGAGAGTAGAGATCACACACTCAAACAGACCCGAGTATATATACACACACATCATGTCCTATGTTGTTCCCACTTGGACACATTGTAACTTTAACACTTCATTGTGTGATTATTTGCCTATACTAAAGGCTAAGGAAATACACTGAAACAACACTGAAACAACACTGAAAGCACAGCGCCACTGGTGTCATTGTTGGTTGTGGGCTTTTGGGCTCTGCCACAGCATAAACCCTGAAGGATTGTGGGCATTTGGACTCTGCCACAGCATAAACCCTGAAGGATTGTGGGCTTTTGGGCTCTGCCACAGCATAAACCCTGAAGGATTGTGGGCATTTGGACTCTGCCACAGCATAAACCCTGAAGGATTGTGGGCATTTGGGCTCTGCCACAGCATGAATCCCTGAAGGATTGTGGGCTTTTGGGCTCTGCCACAGCATGAATCCCTGAAGGATTGTGGGATTTTGGGCTCTGCCACAGCATGAATCCCTGAAGGATTGTGGGCTTTTGGGCTCTGCCACAGCATGAATCCCTGAAGGATTGTGGGCTTTTGGGCTCTGCCACAGCATGAATCCCTGAAGGATTGTGGGCTTTTGGGCTCTGCCACAGCATGAATCCCTGAAGGATTGTGGGATTTTTTTACCTCACCAACTACATTCCACCCTTGGCCAGGCTGTGTTCATGTGTTGCCATTAAACACATCACTTCAGTACAAATCCTTTGAAATACCAAAATGATATGTTGTTCTAGGAATGGCAATGAATTCTACATTAGATAAATAAATTGTTGTGTATACAGTATGTTGTGTATACAGTATGTTGTGTATACAGTATGTTGTGTATACAGTATCTCATTTTTGCTTCTATACTCACCTCGTTTTGCCTTTTTCCGACAGCGTCCCTAGAGAAGAAAACAGTAAAGTGAGTTTAAAACAAAAACAAAACGTATTGATTTCCTATACGTAAATTGTATATTTTATTTCCATAATTGTGATGTAGAGATAAAACGAGTCTTTTCCATTCCCTCACCTAGGCCTGGTGTAGACCAGTCAGGCATGCTGGAGAGAGCCAAGGAGCATTACCGGGATGTGAAGAAGGTTCTGAACATCCCAATGGAGTCAGTAGTGTTTCAAAAGAGAAAGTGAGGAGGACACTGTCAATCTACAGCACCTGTCGCAGTCAGACAGTGTTTTTGTAGAGGATCGTTTGTTCTGGGTGATCAACCTGTTATTTATAAGCAATAAGGCACGGGAGAGGGGGTGTGGTATATGGCTAATATACCACGGCTAAGGGCTGTTCTTATGAACAACGCAACGCGGCTCCATGGACACAGCCCTTTAGCCGTGGTATATTGGCCATATACCACACCCCCTCCCGTGCCTTATTGCCATTATAAACTGGTTACCAATGTAATTAGAGCAGTAAAAAAAATACATGTTTTATCATACCCGTGGTATACGGTCTGATATATCACAGCTGTCAGCCAATCAGCATTCAGTGCTCGAACCACCCAGTTTATAATATACTAATATATGCCATTTAGCAGACGCTTTTACCTTTAAGCAATTTACAGTCATGCATACATTTTACGTATGGGTGTCCCCAGCGGGAATCGAACCCGAGCTCGATCGACTGAGCCACACAGGAACACGCCTGTTGAAGTAAATCATTAGAGGCGCAATCTGTAGGTTCTCGGTCCCATATTCTCGGTCCAATAACAGGAAGTACAAACACCATCAATCTGAAATTACAAAAAAAGTTGGATTTTGGCCAAAATGCACTTGCAACCCCCATGACCAAAAATTGTTACTTTGTCATCAAGATGTCCTCATTGTAGTCCCATTCTCTGTCCTCAGGAACCGAGAGGAGAGGATGAGAACTCTTTTCAATGCTCTAATGGCCTCAAAGTCCGACGCTGGTCTGTCCTCACTCCTTATCTCTGTGAAGAGTGGGCTGAAGGAGCCCAAATCCACCACTGGTCTCTGGTAAGGCCCCTTCTCGCCTCTCTCATATAAACATTGTGTGGTGTAACTCAATACACGTTCAAGTGGCTTGAAACGCTTTCCTTCATCCTCAGTTCGTGTTAGAAAGTTGAACAGAATCAGAAATGTAAAATAATAAAATGTTGATCATATGAACAGGTTTGCGACACTGCAGAGTGATGCCACAGAATTGTCTGGAGACAGAGACTCCCAATACAACGTCATACTGCAGAAGATCTCAGAGTTTCAAAGCTTCTCCAACAAAAAGCTCCCCTACTCCAAGGTATAGAACAGACCTTTGTCACAGAGAATAGGCAACCGTTTCGGATCTATGCGTGGCAGTTCTATCTGCAGCATTCTGAAAGTTCCACCTGTCCTAGAAGACACAGAAACATACTCATTATGTACTCATTAGGGCACACTAGCAAAACGATCTGAAACAAAAAAAACAAGTGGCTCTTACTGGACAAGATTAACCCTGTTTCGGTACTGTTTTCTTCTGTTCGATGCCTAATGAACATGACCCTGTCTCTCTCTCTGAAGGAGAAGTTCTGTCTCCTGGTCCTCTCCATGTCACCCAATCAGCTGCTTCGACCGGCCATGCAGGAAGCACTGCTCTTCCTCACGGAGAACGTGCTGCTGTTGTTGCCGCGGCAACTCAAACAGTGGTACCAGTACCTGAAGCTCCCCTTCCCCACCACGGCAACCGCCTCCTGAAAAAGAAAAGGGATCCGCCTACTTGCACTGGTGCTCTCTCTGTTCTTCACTACCTGTCTACAATGTGGGCCTGGGACTTACAGGCCTGGGTTGAGTCTGAAATGGCTCCTTCTCCTCAACATAGACGTGGGATAGCCAGTGTTGGGGGTTCAGGTCGAGACGATCTGTTAACTGTTGATACATTAAAACATGTTCAAAAAGATTAAAACTAAACAGATTATTTTTTTAGTAATGTTTTTGAATGTTAATAAGTAGGGTTGTGAAGCCCCATCTTTTATTTATATATATAATAATATATGAGAGAACTAGCCCAGTTCCTCTGGCTACAGACCATGTAAGTGGAACATAAATATTTAAGTACCTAGCAGAACATGGGAATAACCACAGAACCACTGGTATGTCTTCATCTACAATGCCTCAGGTTTTGCTGCTCTTACACACACACACACACACACACACACGAAACACACGAGGGGGAGCTTTCAGCTAGTGCCTCACTATCTGACCATCTGAGTGTCACTCACAGTGATGAGAGAGAAGGTGGAGAGAGACAGAGAGAGAGAAAGAGGGTTGAGAAGAGCGAGAGAGAGGGGGGAGGGAGAGAGGGTTGAGAAACAGCGTGAGGGTGGAGAGGGAGAGAGAGAGGGGGAGGGAGAGAGGGTTGAGAAACAGCGTGAGGGTGGAGAGGGAGAGAGAGGGGGAGGGAGAGAGGGTTGAGAAACAGCGTGAGGGTGGAGAGGGGAGAGAGAGAGAGGGGGAGGGAGAGAGGGTTGAGAAACAGCGTGAGGGTGGAGAGGGAGAGAGAGAGAGGGGGAGGGGGGGAGAGAGGGTTGAGAAACAGCGTGAGGGTGGAGAGGGAGAGAGAGAGAGGGGGAGGGAGAGAGGGTTGAGAAACAGCGTGAGGGTGGAGAGGGGAGAGAGAGGGGGAGGGAGAGAGGGTTGAGAAACAGCGTGAGGGAGAGAGAGGGGGGAGGGAGAGAGGGTTGAGAGAGGAGAGAGGTTGTGATTCCCCTACAGAGAACCATGGCAGTGTTCTATATCCTCTCCTGCTTTGTCAAACTGTTTTAATATCTGCATCAATCTGGGTTAATCTCATCCTGTCATGGTGTTAGTAGATTCAGCTTTAATATGGAGATAATGATCTCCCATGGGGAGGGAGAGAGCGATTGGTAGAGAAAAAAGGGACAGAGGGGCAAGAAAGTCCATCACACAACTTTGCAAGCTGCAAAAAAAATATCATGTTTTTGATTGGTCTGGCCCCCCTTGAACTCGTTATAAAGTACTACAGCCACACATTTCATTGAGTTTACAGCTGGTTTTCTCATGCATTGCACACACACTTGCCTCTGAGCTCTACTGTCTGCTTGTTGTTTGGTGGAACAGTGGTTGTGGGCCTTAATTTATTCCTTTTGCTTCTTTCCTGTTGCATATTCTTCTGAGTTAAATGTGAGGGTTATCTGAGGTGAAACAAGACAACTTTCATAAGAGATAGAATTAAGCAGGCCAAAACTATTGAGTTTACACCGAGTCCATTGCTTACAGATGTCTGATTTAGCACCTGATTAGATTAGAAAATCAGAGGCATCTTAGTCCTAAATACCAATAGTTGTGCATTATGTTAGTAGTGGGTGTTGAGAGGACAGGCAGTTTCTGTTCTGGTCACTAGGTGGCAGCAGAGGATCTCGGTCAGTGTCTCCATAAAGATGGTCTAACTGCTGTCAAGAGGTTAAAAAACACCAAAAGGAAAACCAAGTCAGCTGTGAAATGTGTACAGTACCAGTCAAAAGTTTGTTCACACCTACTCATTCAAGGGTTTTTCTGTATTTGTACTGTTTTCTACATTGTTGAATACTAGTGAAGACATCCAAACTATGAAATAACACATATGGAATCATGTAGTAACCAAAGAAGTGTTAAACCAATCAATATATTTTATATTCTTCAAAGTAGCCACCCTTCGCATTCTCTCAACCTGCTTCATGAGGTAGTCACCTGGAATGCATTTCAATTAACAGGTGTGCCTTGTTAAGTTACTTTGTGGAATTTCTTTCCTTAATGCGTTTGAGCAAATCCGTGGAGTTGTGACATGGTAGGGGTGGTATACAGAAGATAACCCTATTTGGTAAAAGACCAAGTCCATATTATGGCAAGAACAGCTCAACTACGCAAAGAGAAAAAGACAGTGCATCATCACTTTAAGACATGAAGGTCAGTCAATACGGAACACGGTGGAGGGAGAGGATGAAAGTGTGAGTGGTAGAAGGACTCGAGCCGTCTTTCAGAATCACTACAGGTGATCGCCAGAGCAAACGCAGAGCCTACACACGCAGATGGCCCATATATGCTACACACACACAAAGACTGCTCTCCCGGGTCCTGGTCAGTTCCTGCATTGCATGATGGGAAAATGTGTGTATGCATGTGTAACTACTGATGTCTGAAAACTAATAATATGCATCATGGTAATGCCTAGATTTCAAGGCTGTGATGCAGTATTAAAGCTGTGCTGCAGAAGTGATAAGGATGTGATGCAGCAGCGATAAGGCTGTGATGCAGCAGCGATAAGGCTGTGATGCAGCAGCGATAAGGCTGTGATGCAGCAGCGATAAGGCTGTGCTGCAGAAGTGATAAGGATGTGATGCAGCAGTGATAAGACTGATGCAGCAGTGATAAGACTGTGATGCAGCAGTGATAAGGCTGTGATAAGACTGATGCAGCAGTGATAAGGATGTGATGCAGCAGTGATAAGACTGATGCAGCAGTGATAAGGCTGTGATGCAGCAGTGATAAGGCTGTGATGCAGCAGTGATAAGGCTGTGATGCAGCAGTGATAAGGCTGTGATGCAGCAGTGATAAGGCTGTGATGCAGCAGTGATAAGGCTGTAATGCAGCAGTGATAAGGCTGTAATGCAGCAGTGATAAGACTGATGCAGCAGTGATAAGGCTGTGATGCAGCAGTGATAAGGATGTGATGCAGCAGTGATAAGGCTGTGATGCAGCAGCGATAAGGCTGTGATGCAGCAGTGATAAGGCTGTGATGCAGCAGTGATAAGGCTGTGATGCAGCAGTGATAAGGCTGTGATGCAGCAGTGATAAGGCTGTGATGCAGCAGTGATAAGGCTGTGATGCAGCAGTGATAAGGATGTGATGCAGCAGTGATAAGGCTGTGATGCAGCAGCGATAAGGCTGTGATGCAGCAGTGATAAGGCTGTGATGCAGCAGTGATAAGGCTGTGATGCAGCAGCGATAAGGCTGTGATGCGGCAGCGATAAGGCTGTGATGCGGCAGCGATAAGGCTGTGATGCGGCAGCGATAAGGCTGTGATGCGGCAGTGATAAGGCTGTGATGCAGCAGCGATAAGGATGTGATGCAGTGAAGAAAGGAAACCCATGACAAGGGGTAGGTAGGTATTTATTTTTTAAATCTTTAGAAACTGCAGCATCGGACAAGTTCTGAAGCGGTAAACCATGTTGTTGAATACCAGGACGATGGGGTCAGAACAAGACAATTCCCCCCCAAGCAACACACACACTTTCTCTTACTAGTAACACACACACACACACAGTAGTGGTGCAAAGTACTGGAGCGAGGAGATCAAACAGTAGAACACTGACACAGAGCCAGGCTAAGGAATTAAGGGAGACTCCATTCACAGCCTTTCCATATACAGCAAACTAAGAGGACAGATATTATTGACACCCTCCCTCCCTCCCTCCCTCCCTCCCTCCCTCCCTCCCCGTCAACCCAACTCCCAAACCACAACGGTCATTTTCTGATATATAGAAAATAGATCATTCCTACAATACATTCTCTAGTTTAAGACTGATCAATATGAGCCGGTTGGTTCAATATATACCAAAAGGTCCATGCGTTCACAATACACATACAGTACAATAAAGAGTCAGCAAACGTCAATACAGTATCAAGATGGACATTACCTTCAGCAATTATATTTACTGTACCAGCATTTACAAACCTGTTGAGGGAGGGTTCCTGTGTGTCTGTGTGCGTGTTGCCCTTTTCAGCAGTCATCACCTCTGACCTCCTCCCAGGAAACGAAGGGGCCGGGAGTCTGGGACTATTGGGCCAAATAACTGCCACTCCAGCCTGTAGTCAAGGAAACGGACACTAGGGCAAGGAGTAGGGTTCAGCGTTTCCCCAGTGTGAAGGGTAAACGGTCACCCAACAAACAGCTATTCTGACTCTACTCTACTGCCATCATTGACATTGGACTTAAAATCTAAAATGACCATCATAATAAATCAACAACAATCATTATATTTTCATCAAAGTAAGCAGGCTCAATGTAAGCTTCCTTGAACGGTGGTTGCTTCGTCTGTGCCATAATGAAAAGGGGCCACTGTATGGTGAGAGGAATGTGGGGGAAATCTATCAATTCCATATTCCATTTTACAGTTTAAAAGTAAAAAAAACAAACAATTGTGAGTGAACGGTGAGTTTAATGAATAAGCTATCAGGGGTCTGCAGAGGCACCAAGTCAATTTGTCCTTCAGGCTGAGAGAGAGAACGAGGAGGGAGAGAGAGGGGGTAAGAGAGAATGAGAGACAAACAGAAAACAAGAGAGAATGAGAGAAAGTGGAGAGAAATCCAAGATGGCCGAGTGTTGGCACAGTGGCTGCCACAGTTGCTAGGTGACGAACTGAGGGTGCACAAGAACCACCTTTCTGAGGTTGCTTCTCATTATGAACAGAGTGACCCCCTTAGGGTACCAAAGGCAGAGGGGGGTCATGTATCCAAACCACATTCTAAAGTCTTTGTTTCCCAAAATCTATCTAATCTAAATCCCACTGAGCTAGACTACCATCTATATTAAATCAGGAACCCCCAATCTCCCTAAGTTGTTTGTAAAATGTTGGCACAGCATGGAGAAGATCTAAAATATTCACATTTAAGCCAAGAGGATGCACCCTAAAAAGCCACAGGCAATGACAATAAGGAATTGGCAATATGACTCGTCTTTTCTTTTGTCATACCACAGTCCCGCAGAGAAGGGGGCGTACAGTCAAAGGAGAATCTACAGTGCGTAAGGGTAGCACCTTCGGGTACAGCTATAGACACACACACACTACAATATTAAAATCTCAGTTGTTGCAGTTTGATGGTGGTACAGCAGTTGTCCATTTTATCATAGAACTTAACATTGACCTGAAACGTTCACTTTATAAAAAGAAAAAAAAGAAAAATAATAAAGTTGCATGAAGACATTAAATTAAAATGTACAAATTAGTCAGCAAACCTGTTGAGGGACACCAAATGCATGAAATCTTCCACAACATTCATTTCTAATTTCACACATTATATATTCAACCACTTAAATACCCAAACTCAATTTTCATCAAATGGCTTAAAAAATGTTGAAGGAAATGGCATCTAGAGCACCTCGTCAAGATGTTTATCTTACGGCTAAATACGGCGGTGTGCCGGATCAAACCGCTGAACGGACTCATAGATGCTGATAAGATGTCGGATTTAGTGCTGTCACGTTTAATGTGACGCGTTAGCGATCTTCACGGTCAAGTTCAACGGTTTGATTTGATCTAATAAAAGCGAATCGGGCTCCATCCTGGACTGGAAGACTGGGGACTAAACCATAGTTCCTAATACCTCGTCCCTATAAGGCCTCAAAAGGGAATCCTCACAGACTTCCTCTCTGGTTGCAGCTTTAGAGGTGCATGGTTTGGAACAAGGCCATAGACCCGGCTTAGGAACAGAGGGGACTAACTGAGAATTGGATAAAGAATTAGGATGGTCAAGTACATAATACCAAGACTGGATCTTGAATCTCTCCTTCTCGCTTACTGACGATCGGAAAGGCCAACATGCAACAGGGATTCTTACACTGAGGACCGCAACTCTTTATGAGACCAAGGCCCGTATTCACAATACATCTAGGATCAGTTTTACCTTTCAGATCATAACGAATAAGACAGGGATTGACCTGATCCTAGATCAGCACTCTGAGACACCCTGTGAATATAGGCGCTGGAATGTCCAGAACTGAGAACTTCGACCAAAATTCTAAATCAATATCACAGTCCCAGGTTTCATTGAATAGGCGAAGGCATCCCACTTGGCACGGATGTCAAGTCAATGTTGGTTCAACGTAATTTCATTGAAATGATGTGGACACAACATTGATTCAACCAGTGTGTGCCCAATGGATGACTGACTGGACAGATGATATCTGTTGAATAGCTACAAAGCTTGTTGAGCCCTAACAAAGTGTGCTTGTTGAGCCCTAAGGGAAGTTGATAGATTTTCTGCACCGATCAAAAATGGAATACAAATGAGGACCACACGTTTCAAAAAGGTTTCTATATAACTCCAACCAAAATAGTCATTTTCCTCAGAGATCCCACAGACAGGACCAACGCACGTAGGAGCTGAACGCTCAAAGGCCTCTCTCACCTCACCTGTCTCCCACTAACTAGACCCCCCGTACGGATCAGTCCAAAACACAAAATGAATACTTTTATACTGAACAGTGCATCAAAACATGCTTCAGTCTTTTTGCACCGCAGTTTTAACAACAAATAAAATACAAAAAAAACAGTACATTTATATCATGACTAATTTTAAACAATTCACTTTTTGTTTTATACAAGACTATAGACATAAGCCTACATAGCATAATCAACATTGGGAAAACAACAAGATAGCGCTTGAATAAAATACAAAAATACAACGTTTTGGCTTGTAGGTCAATATGTGCTACTACCATTCTCTCCTGTATAACCTGTGTGGATAGTGATGAGTACATGACCATCAGTGCTCTTCTCTCAAAAAAAGCTAATGAACTCATGTTCTTCAGGTAGCAGCACTAAGTTACACATTCACACAAACCGGTAGTCAAGCAAAGCGTTCCTAGTGGGAGTCTTAAAGGCTGTTTATCTGGAGGCTTGATGCTTGCTAGTGTCCCATCCGTGCACTAACCCAGAGGTTAGTACTGATTGTTTTAGCCTACATTGTCGCTATTGTGTAAGAAGCTTTAGCGCATGCAAAATGCTAACCTAGCTGGCTAGCTAAGCAACGGGAATGACCTTGAGATAGAAAAACACTTGGCTTTACTCACAGCATAGCACGGGATTGAGTCGCCATCCACAGACTGTGCGTCTGTCTATTGCATAAGGACGTTACTACAAAAACGAGAAGCAGGCAAAGAGGGTATTCCCTTTGATTCAGGCGGGATGACATAATTCCACGAGCCTGCAGCTCTGGCAGGATTTATTGCACACTTTACCAGAGGGGGAGGCCCTCACTAAAAGCCCTACCAGCCAAACTATAGATTTATCAGGCGTTTTTTGCACTCCGGCTTCACACTCATACACAGCACACATACACTGAGACAGGGACGGAACCATTCAAGCCCCCTGTGGTTTAAACATTCACCTCTCTAGGAGGTACAATAAAACCCCTCTGTTGACCCGAGAGTCTAGCATCCATAGAAACGGCGTCCCTTTCTCAGACCCACAGTGTGAGGCTTATTCATCCAGAAAAGAGGACAGAGAGAGAGAGAGAGAGAGGAGTGTTCATCACTGTTCACATCATTTTGTGGACAAGCGAAACAGGATCCTTATCCCTTATTGGTCAGACAGCCAGCCAATGAGGGCACTCTCTCACCCCCAGTCTCTAGCACCAGTCTGCCATTTTGGTGCCAGTGCTAGCAGTAGAGAGACATCCTGCTGCGCCGCATGGCCTCGCTGATCAGGTAGGCCGGGCTCACCTCGGGTTCCTCTTTCATCACCTCAATGTTCTGCCATTCGCCGCACTGGTTGGACTTCTTTATGGTGTCCACCACGCACAGTGCATACAGGCAGTCCTCGAAGGTGGCCGCCATGGTCAGCGGCCTTCCATCCCATGTGCGCCGGTCATCCTGGTCCTCGAAGGCCTGCCGCACCGCCTGTACCATGCAAATAGTTCCTGTCAGATAGGGTGAGGGGATGTCGCTGAAAGCCTTCTCCGGTAGGGAGGCCTTCTCCAGGGGGGTGCTGTCCTTCAGAAGTAGCTCCGGCCCTCCATCCATGGTGTTCTTCTGGCCGTACAGGTCCGTGCCACTGACTGTCAGCCGGCCCACCGTGCCCACCACGATCACCTCCTGGCGGAAGTCGCCGGGCACGTTGAAGTTGAGCGTGACAGTGCAGCAGGCGCCGCCCTCCAGCACCATCTGGAAGGTGCAGAAGTCGTCGCTGGTGATCTGGCGGATGCCACAGATGTGCGCCGTCTGCTTGACGAATGTCTTGAGGAAGCCGTGCACTTTGGCCGCCCGCTGGCCCGTCAGGAAGGTGAGCAGGTCGATGATGTAGGTACCCACCGAGTGCAGCCCCCCACCTCCCATCAGGTCGTCACAGCTCCAGTTGTACTTCTTACCCAACAGGCTGCTGCTGTGGACCTGGGCCTCGCAGACCAGCAGCTCCCCCACGTAGCCCTCCTCCACGAGCTCCTTCATCCGTACGAAGGCGGGCAGGAAGCGCAGCACGTTACCCATGACGCTCAGCAGTTTGGGGTAGTACTGGGCGGCTGACATCATGCGGAAGGCATCCAGGGGGGTGGCGGTGCGGTCGCAGATCACGTTCTTACCAATACCTGCGGTAGGGGAAAGAGGGAGGGGAGTAGAGAGAGAGAGAGGAGGTCAGTGTTACTCACACGCAGACATCATATCCTCCTCTCCATGAAAACATCCCGTGAAGAGACAATGAATCAATGCAAAAAAAATGGCTGACACATATTTCAACATAGCTTCCCCAAAACGATTTTATACCCTTAGGTCAACAAGGGAATCTGATAATGAAACATGAAAACACGTTCCAGAAGCTTTTGTCAATACTGTTGTTGTCGTTGAGAGGAACGACTCACTCTGTTTGACATGAGTGTGCAGACAGAGTTGACTTTCATCCAAAGGGATGAGGAGACGGGAGGAAAAAGGTGAGTGTGAGAGTCAAAGCACTTTGAAGTAACCTCATTAAAGCCCTTTCCTTTAATTCCACTACTTACTAAACCCCCAGTGGTGCTCTGCTCACAGCCTCATTACAGAGATCTCTGAGGAATGGTGCTCTGATCACACAGCCTCATTACAGAGATCTCTGAGGAATGGTGCTCTGCTCACAGCCTCATTACAGAGATCTCTGAGGAATGGTGCTCTGCTCACAGCCTCATTACAGAGATCTCTGCCTCATTACAGGAAGGAATGGTGCTCTGATCTCTGAGGAACTGATCACATCATTACAGAGATCTCTGAGGAAGCCTCATTACAGAGATCTCTGAGGAATGGTGCTCTGCTCACAGCCTCATTACAGAGATCTCTGAGGAATGGTGCTCTGCTCACAGCCTCATTACAGAGATCTCTGAGGAATGGTGCTCTGATCACAGCCTCATTACAGAGATCTCTGAGGAATGGTGCTCTGATCACATAGCCTCATTACAGAGACCTCTGAGGAATGGTGCTCTGATCACACAGCCTCATTACAGAGATCTCTGAGGAATGGTGCTCTGCTCACAGCCTCATTACAGAGATCTCTGAGGAATGGTGCTCTGATCACATAGCCTCATTACAGAGATCTCTGAGGAATGAAACTGCTGCAGATAATAGCCTCTGACACATGTAACAGCAGAGCAGAGAGAGAGGCTATTCACCTACTGCCCTGGCCGTGCCACTACAAACAATTAACACAGCGCCGCTAATAGCTCACTTCACCATTAAGCTCATTACCCTGAGACGAGCAGTTAGCCTCTTCATAACGCTGAGTGACTTTTAGAAACATAATGGATACTTAACATCCACTAAAATAAAGGCAGTGTGAGGCGGCCAATCAAAAGACGCTAATCTAAGTACCTCCCAGTGGTAAAAGAGTATTGATACCCCCCTACACCACAGGATTCCTGGCCAGCCAGCCCTCTGTGAACCCTCAATGCCCGCTGTAATTACCCCAGTCACATAGATGAACAGCTTGGGTGGGAAAACACCCCCCCCCATTCCTCTTCTACATCAACCTCCCCCACACCAGAGACATTTTGGAATTCAACATTTCCCAGCTAATCTCCCATTAACTCCGAAAGGCAAGATCCAGCCAGGCCAGGAAATGGATCACCATGACCCAGTTCTGTGGTGCCACAGGGAAAAACCTTCCCCTTCTGACGAAGGCACAGAGGCTGGCTACAGTGTCCCTCCATCGAGGAGGCCTGGCTCTGGGTCTTCCCCGCTGCGAAAAGTTTAATTCTTATTTTTGGCAGTTTTACTTTAGTGAAACTGCAAACAGGATGCATGTTTTAGAATATTTGTATTCTGTACAGGCTTCCTTCTTTTCACTCTGTCATTTAGGTTAGTCAATTAGGTTAGTTTGGTGGAGTAACTACAATGTTGTTGATCCATCCTCAGCTTTCTCCTATCACAGCCATTAAACTCTAAACTGTTTTAAAGTCACCATTCACAATCACCACTGAGTGTGTGGGTGACACCAGATTGTCATTTCAGAGAGTAGACCTGACACAGTTCTTATAGCCTTTAGCCGTACCCTTATCCTACTCCTCTCCTCTGTTCCTCTGGTGATGTAGAGGTTAACCCAAGCCCTGTGTGTCCCTAGGCGCTCTGCAGGGGGACACGTCTGGCACTGCAGGATTTGAGTCCCTGGCGGCGGTGTGTTATTTGCAAATAAATTCATTAAAAATCCTACAATGTGATTTTCTGAATTTTTTCTCTCTCATTTTGTCTGTCATAGTTGAAGTGCACCTATGATGAAAATTACAGGCCTCTCATATTTTTAAGTGGGAGAACTTGCACAATTGGTGGCTGACTAAATACTTTTTTGCCCCACTGTATATGCATATTATTAGTAGATTTGGATAGAAAACACTCTGAAGTTTCTAAAACTGTTTGAATGATGTCAGAGTATAACAGAACTCATATGGCAGGCAAAAACCTGAGAATAAATCCAACCAGGAAGTGGGAAATCTGTTTGTAGTTTTTCAAGTCTTTGGCTATCGACTATACAGTGTCTATGGGGTTATATTGCACTTCCTAAGGCTTCCACTAGATGTCAACAGTCTTTAGAACCTTGATTGAGGCTTCTACTGTGAAGGAGGGGGGAATAAGAGCTGATTGAGTCAGCGGTCTGCCAGAGTGACATGAGCTGATCACGCGCGCTCCCATGAGAGCGACCTGCAATTCTAAAGACAAAGGAATTCTCCGGTTGGATTTATGTTAAAAACATCCTAAAGATTGATTCTATACTTCATTTGACATGTTTCTACGAACTGTAATGTAACTCTGAACTTTTCGTCTTAACTTTCGCCTGGACTTGCCCGCGCCTCATGAGTTTGGATTTTTTTATTTTTTATTTCACCTTTATTTAACCAGGTAGGCTAGTTGAGAACAAGTTCTCATTTGCAACTGCGACCTGGCCAAGATAAAGCATAGCAGTGTGAACAGACAACAGAGTTACACATGGAGTAAACAATTAACAAGTCAATAATACAGTAGAAAAAAGGAGTCTATATACACTGTGTGCAAAAGGCATGAGGAGGTAGGCGAATAATTACAATTTTGCAGATTAACACTGGAGTGATAAATGATCAGATGGTCATGTACAGGTAGAGATATTGGTGTGCAAAAGAGCAGAAAAGTAAATAAATAAAAACAGTATGGGGATGAGGTAGGTGAAAATGGGTGGGCTATTTACCAATAGACTATGAACAGCTGCAGCGATCGGTTAGCTGCTCAGATAGCAGATGTTTAAAGTTGTTGAGGGAGATAAAAGTCTCCAACTTCAGCGATTTTTGCAATTCGTTCCAGTCACAGGCAGCAGAGAACTGGAACGAAAGGCGGCCAAATGAGGTGTTGGCTTTAGGGATGATCAGTGAGATACACCTGCTGGAGCGCGTGCTACGGGTGGGTGTTGCCATCGTGACTGTTACGGATACAGGTATCCTGTGTCTGTGTGTGTGTATCCTGTGTACTTTTCTCTCCTTCTCCCCTCACAGGTGAAAATCATCACTCCCCAATCAGTCAACAATCAATCATCAATCAGAAGACACACCTCCTCCTGTTTCCTACCCTATCACAGTTCCTTTCCCATGGTTTAAAAACCCCATCATTTGTTTGCTCTAGAGCTCAATCTCTCTGTAAATGCCATGTCTGTAGGTCTCTGTGTTTCACTCTCGCTTTGTGTCTTAACCTCTCTTTTGTTTGAGCACCTCCATAGCACTTTGTCATCCCCTGTGAGTATTGTTTTGGTTATGGTGTTTGTTTGTTGCTGGTGGGAGAAGGGGGAAACAAGACCAAGTCGCCCATGGGCATACACTACCCGTAGGTAAACTTTGTTAAATACACTAGTTAGAACTGGGCGGACCACCCACTGTATTTTTGGTTAGTTAGTTAGCTGTTGTTAAAGTAGGCTAGTCTAGCTTAGGGGTGTTTTTGTATATTTATTGTTTCATTCCTTGGGTCCAGCTCAGCCCCTTTTCCTGCTCCCCCCCCCATTACCGTGTGTTTATAAATAAACCTGGAGTTTGACGGTAGATTTCTGTTGTCGTGGTTATTTCGTTCACACTTTTACTTTGTCACAATAATAATTTGCATGAGATATGTTACGGGTCTCATTACCATCCCCCTAGACTGTCGGGCCAAAAGGGATTCGTAACAGTGACCAGTGAACTGAGATAAGGCGGAGCTTTACCTAGCATGGACTTGTAGATGACCTGGAGCCAGTGGGTCTGGCGACGAATATGTAGCGAGGGCCAGCCGACTAGAGCATACAGGTCGTAGTGGTGGGTGGTATAAGGTGCTTTAGTGACAAAACGGATGGCACTGTGATAAACTGCATCCAGTTTGCTGAGTAGAGTGTTGGAAGCAATTTTGTAGATGACATCGCCGAAGTCGAGGATCGGTAGGATAGTCAGTTTTACTAGGGTAAGTTTGGCGGCATGAGTGAAGGAGGCTTTGTTTGCGAAATAGAAAGCCGACTCTAGATTTGATTTTCGATTGGAGATGTTTGATATGAGTCTGGAAGGAGAGTTTACAGTCTAGCCAGACACCTAGATACTTATAGATGTCCACATATTCAAGGTCGGAACCATCCAGGGTGGTGATGCTAGTCAGGCGTGCGGGTGCAGGCAGCGAACGGTTGAAAAGCATGCATTAGGTTTTACTAGCGTTTAAGAGCAGTTGGAAGCCACGGAAGGAGTGTTGTATGGCATTGAAGCTCGTTTGGAGGTTAGATAGCACAGTGTCCAAGGACGGACCGGAAGTATATAGAATGGTGTTGTCTGCGTAGAGGTGGATCAGGGAATCGCCCGCAGCAAGAGCAACATCATTGATATATACAGAGAAAAGAGTCGGCCTGAGAATTGAACCCTGTGGCATCCCCATAGAGACTGCCAGAGGACCTGACAGCATTCCCTCCGATTTGACACACTGAACTCTGTCTGCAAAGTAGTTGGTGAACCAGGCAAGGCAGTCATCAGAAAAACCGAGGCTACTGAGTCTGCCGATAAGAATATGGTGATTGACAGAGTCGAAAGCCTTGGCAAGGTCGATGAAGACGGCTGCACAGTACTGTCTTTTATCGATGGCGGTTATGATTTCGTTTAGTACCTTGAGCGTGGCTGAGGTGCACCCGTGACCGGCTCGGAAACCAGATTGCACAGTGGAGAAGGTACGGTGGGATCGAGATGGTCAGTGACCTGTTTGTTGACTTGGCTTTCGAAGACCTTAGATAGGCAGGGCAGGATGGATATAGGTCTGTAACACTTTGGGTCCAGGGTGTCTCCCCCTTTGAAGAGGGGGATGACTGCGGCAGCTTTCCAATCCTTGGGGATCTCAGACTATATGAAAGAGAGGTTGAACAGGCTGGTAATAGGGGTTGCGACAATGGCGGCGGATAGTTTCAGAAATAGAGGGTCCAGATTGTCAAGCCCAGCTGATTTGTACAGGTCCAGGTTTTGCAGCTCTTTCAGAACATCTGCTATCTGGATTTGGGTAAAGGAGAACCTGGAGAGGCTTGGGCGAGTAGCTGGGGGGGGCGGAGCTGTTGGCCGAGGTTGGAGTAGCCAGGCGGAAGGCATGGCCAGCCGTTGAGAAATGCTTGTTGAAGTTTTAGATAATCATGGATTTATCGGTGGTGACCGTGTTACCTAGCCTCAGTGCAGTGGGCAGCTGGGAGGAGGTGCTCTTGTTCTCCATGGACTTCAGTGTCCCAGAACTTTTTGGAGTTGGAGCTACAAGATGCAAATTTCTGCCTGAAGAAGCTGGCCTTTGCTTTCCTGACTGACTGTGTGTATTGGTTCCTGACTTCCCTGAACAGTTGCATATCGCGGGGACTATTCGATGCTATTGCAGTCCGCCACAGGATGTTTTTGTGCTGGTCGAGGGCAGTCAGGTCTGGAGTGAACCAAGGGCTATATCTGTTCTTAGTTCTGCATTTTTTGAACGGAGCATGCTTATCTAAAATGGTGAGGAAGTTACTTTTAAAGAATGACCAGGCATCCTCAACTGATGGGATGAGGTCAATGTCCTTCCAGGATACCCAGGCCAGGTCGATTAGAAAGGCCTGCTCACAGAAGTGTTTTAGGGAGCGTTTGACAGTGATGAGGGGTGGTCATTTGACTGCGGCTCCGTAGCGGATACAGGCAATGAGGCAGTGATCGCTGAGATCCTGGTTGAAGACAGCGGAGGTGTATTTGGAGGGCCAGTTGGTCAGGATGACATCTATGAGGGTGCCCTTGTTTACAGATTTAGGGTTGTACCTGGTGGGTTCCTTGATGATTTGTGTGAGATTGAGGGCATCTAGCTTAGATTGTAGGACTG
This sequence comes from Oncorhynchus tshawytscha, assembly GCF_018296145.1. Classification (NCBI taxonomy): domain Eukaryota; kingdom Metazoa; phylum Chordata; class Actinopteri; order Salmoniformes; family Salmonidae; genus Oncorhynchus; species Oncorhynchus tshawytscha. Next base: position 8,821,933 of record NC_056444.1, read on the forward strand.
CCGGGGTGTTAAGCATATCCCAGTTTAGGTCACCTAACAGAACAAACTCTGAAGCTAGATGGGGGGCGATCAATTCACAAATGGTGTCCAGGGCACAGCTGGGAGCCGAGGGGGGTCGGTAGCAGGCGGCAACAGTGAGAGACTTATTTCTGGAGAGAGTAATTTTTTTAATTAGTAGTTCGAACTGTTTGGGTATGGACCTGGAAAGTATGACATTACTTTGCAGGCTATCTCTGCAGTAGACTGCAACTCCTCCCCCTTTGGTGGTAGCTAGCTTGACGGAAAATGGTATAGTTGGGTATGGAAATCTCAGAATTTTTGGTGGCCTTCCTGAGCCAGGATTCAGACACGGCAAGGACATCAGGGTTAGCAGAGTGTGCTAAAGCAGTGAGTAAAACAAACTTAGGGAGGAGGCTTCTGATGTTGACATGCATGAAACCAAGGCTTTTTCGATCACAGAAGTCAACAAATGAGGGTGCCTGGGGACATGCAGGGCCTGGGTTTACCTCCACATCACCCGCGGAACAGAGGAGGAGTAGTATGAGGGTGCGGCTAAACGCATGAACAAAAAGGAAGTATTTGGACATAAATGGACTTTATCGAACAAAACAAACATTTATTGTGGAATTGGGATTCCTGGGATAATCAAAGGTAAGTGAATATTTATAATGCTATTTCTGACTTCTGTTGAGTCCACAACATGGCAGGTATCTGTTTGGCTTATTTTGTTGTCTGAGCGCTGTACTCAGATTATTGCATGGTGTGCTTTTTCCATAAAGCCTTTTTGAAATCTGACACAGCGGTTGCATTAAGGACAAGTGGATCTAAAATTCCATGCAAAACAGTTGGATCTTTTATCAATGTTTATTATGGGTGTGTCTGTAAAATCACCGGATGTTTTGGAACTAGTGAACGTAACGCGCCAATGTAAACTGAGATTTTTGGATATAAATATGAACTTTATCGAACAAAACATACATGTATTGTATAACATGAAGTCCTGAGAGTGTCATCTGATGAAGATCATCAAAGGTTAGTGATTTAATTTTCTCTTTCTGCTTTTTGTGACTCCTCTCTTAGGCTGGAAAAATGGCTGTTTTTCTGTGACTACGCGGTGACCTAACATAGTTTGGTGTGCTTTTCGCTGTAAAGCCTTTTTGAAATCAGACACTGTGGTGGGATTAACAACAAGTTCATCTTTAAAATGGTGTGAAATACTTGCATGTTTGAGGAATTTTAATTTTGAGATTTCCGCTGTCTTCAACCAGGATCTCAGCGATCACTGCCTCATTGCCTGTATCCGCTACGGAGCCGCAGTCAAACTACCACCCCTCATCACTGTCAAACGCTCCCTAAAACACTTCTGTGAGCAGGCCTTTCTAATCGACCTGGCCCGGGTATCCTGGAAGGACATTGACCTCATCCTGAACAAAAACAAACGCAACAATTCTCTAATATTTTACTGAGTTTCAGTTCATTAAAGGAAATCAAGTCAATTGAAATAAATTCATTACACACCAACTACACTGAACAAAAATATAAACGCAACATGCAACAATTTCAAAGATTTAACTGATTTTACAGTTCATACAAGAAAATCAGTCAACTGAAATATATTCATTCTATGGATTTCACATGACTGGGAATACAGATATGCATCTGTCGGTCACATATACCTTAAAGAAAGGTAGGGGCGTGGATCAGAACCAGTCAGTATCTGGTGTGACCCCATAGGCATCACACAGCGCAACACATCTCCTTCACATAGAGTTGATCAGACTGATTGTGGAATGTTGTCCCACTCTTCTTCAATGGCTGGGTGAGGTTGCTGGATATTGGCAGGAACTGGAACACGCTGTCGTACACATCAATCCAGAGCATCCTAAACATGCTCAACGGGTGACATAGCTGGTGAGTATGCAGGCCATGGAAGAACTAGGACATTTTCAGCTTATGGGAATTGTGTACAGATCCCTTGCGTCATGGAGCCATGCATTATCATGCTGAAACATGAGGTGATGGCAGTGGATGAATGGCACTACAATGGGCCTCCAGGAACTCATCACAGTATCTCTGTGCATTCAAATTGCAATCTGTAATTGTGTTCGTTGTTCATAGCTTATGCCTGCCATAGGGCACCCTGTTCACAACGTTGACGTCACCCTCATATCGCCATACACGCTATCTGCACGGTACAGTTGAAACCGGGATTCATCCGTGAAAAGCTTATCCAGTGTGCCAGTGGACATCAAAGCTGAGCATTTGCCCACTGATGTCAATTACAAACTGTAGTCAGGTCAAGCTTTCCTGAGACAGTTTCTGACAGTTTAGTGCAGAAATTCTTTGGTTCTGCAAACCTACAGTTTCATCAGCTGTCCGAGTGGCTGGTCTTAGATGATCTCTCAGGTGAAGAAGCCGGATGTGGAGGTCCTGGGCTGGCGTGGCCTTGGTCTGTAGTTGTGAGGTCGGTTGGATGTAATGCCAAATTCTCTAAAACAACGTTGGAGGCGGCTAATGGTAGAGAAATTAACATTAAATTATCTGGTAACAACTCTAGTGGACATTCCTGCAGTCAACATGCCAATTGCACGCTCCCTCAAAACTTGAGACATCTGTTGCATTGTGTTGTGTGACAAAACTGCACATTTTAAGAGTGGCCTTATATTGTCCCCAGCACAAGGTGCACCTGTGTAAGGACCAAGACTTGTTGCGTTCATATTTTTGTTCAGTATACTTCAACAAGTTAGAGGCACAGGACATACTGCTCAACCCGGACCAGGCCCTAATCACTGAGACTAAGACCTCCTGACCCCTTCTGTCTCAGCCTCCAGTATTTATGCTGCAGTAGTTTGTGTCAGGGGGCTAGGGTCAGTTTGTTATATCTGGAGTACTTCTCCTGTCCTATTCGGTGTCCTGTGTGAATATAAGTATGCTCTCTCTAATTCTCTCTTTCTCTCGGAGGACCTGAACCCTAGGACCATGCCTCAGGACTACCTGACATGATGACTCCTTGCTGTCCCCAGTCCACCTGGCCGTGCTGCTGCTCCAGTTTCAACTGTTCTGCCTGTGATTATTATTATTTGACCATGCTGGTCATTTATGAACATTTGAACATCTTGGCCATGTTCTGTTATAATCTCCACCCGGCACAGCCTGAAGAGGACTGGCCACCCCACATAGCCTGGTTCCTCTCTAGGTTTCTTCCTAGGTTTTGGCCTTTCTAGGGAGTTTTTCCTAGCCACCGTGCTTCTACACCTGCATTGCTTGCTGTTTGGGGTTTTAGGCTGGGTTTCTGTACAGCACTTTGAGATATCAGCTGATGTACGAAGGGCTATATAAATACATTTGATTTGATTTTGATTTGATTTAAGAAAAAGGTGAGAGGCCAACGTGCGGGCACCCTGACCAAACTGTGTTAGCGAGTACATAAAACACCTCATCCCTCCGTTCTATTGACGAACGTACAATCACAGGAGAATAAACTGGACGAGCTCCATTCAAGACTATCCTATTGAAGGGGACCTGAAGAACTGTAATATCCTATGATTCTCTGAGTCGAGGCTGAACAAGGACGTGGATTATATACATCTAGCTGTTTTTTCTATGCATCGGCAGGACAGAATGGCAGCGTTGGATTAGCTCAAGGGGGGTGGTGTGTCTCTTTGCACACCAGCTGCTGTTAACAATCTCTAATTTTAAGGAAGTATCAACGTTCTGCTTGCCTGAGTTAGAATGCCTCATGATAAGCTGTAGACCATGCTATTTATCAAGAGAGTTCAACTATTATTTTTCATTGCTGTCTATTTACCGTTCCTCGGTGTCAACATCACTAAAGGATCTATCATGGTCCACACACACCAACACAGCAATGAAGAGGGTACGATAATGCCCCCCACACGTACAATAATGCCCCACACATGAAATTGATTTCATGTGTGGCAATAGGCCTAGCTAATTATTGAGTTGCGTGTGTGTGAAGATGTGTTGAATGTCATGGGGAGGGATGTGAGGCGAAGATATAGGCGAGTCTCTCCCCAGAATGTCTCATGGTGAATGGGAGGCGAGCTTCAATTACCAGTTGAGAAAAAAAATATTAGCATAGCATCCCCATCCTCACACAGAACCAGATACACAGAGGGGCCAGGGCAGGCAAACCGCCCCATCCTCACACAGAGGGGCCAGGGCAGGCATACCAATCCCATCCTCACACAGAGGGGCCAGGGTAGACATACCGCCCCATCCTCACACAGAACCAGATACACAGAGGGGCCAGGGTAGACATACCGCCCCATCCTCACACAGAACCAGATACACAGAGGGGCCAGGGTAGACATACCATCCCCATCCTCACAGAGGGTCCAGGGTAGACGTGTTGGGAGCAACATAAGCCCTGGGAATAGAACTAATGATGGGGAGCAGGTGACACACACTGCATATATTGCCAAAATATGTAGTGAAAATAAAAGATGCTAAACGCCCCAATAACACAAAAGCATGTGTCTCCTGCATACAATGTCCATACACCAATACGTGCACCGAAATACATTGAAGTCCAACTACACACACATTATACCCCCAACAGGACACATAGGCTATCACAGCCCACCATGCACCATCGATCCACACCCAGCTGCAGCAGAACACCCAGAGAGGAGTGCCCATATCCAGGCACACGTATCAGGTTAACCACCTCTCCTGGGATACTGGACAAGAGAGCCATGATGCTAATGTTAACGTGGATGGAGCTCAGCTGGTAGTTGTGTTTTCAACTCCACACAGGTAATAACCAGAGCTCGCCATTAGGCTAACCATCTAGGGATAGCATCCAAGGACTAGCCTACCTTTTTATTTGTATTTATTTTAATTTCACCTTTATTTAACCAGGTAGGCTAGTTGAGAACACCTTTATTTAACCAGGTAGGCTAGTTGAGAACACCTTTATTTAACCAGGTAGGCTAGTTGAGAACACCTTTATTTAACCAGGTAGGCTAGTTGAGAACACCTTTATTTAACCAGGTAGGCTAGTTGAGAACACCTTTATTTAACCAGGTAGGCTAGTTGAGAACACCTTTATTTAACCAGGTAGGCTAGTTGAGAACACCTTTATTTAACCAGGTAGGCTAGTTGAGAACACCTTTATTTAACCAGGTAGGCTAGTTGAGAACACCTTTATTTAACCAGGTAGGCTAGTTGAGAACACCTTTATTTAACCAGGTAGGCTAGTTGAGAACACCTTTATTTAACCAGGTAGGCTAGTTGAGAACACCTTTATTTAACCAGGTAGGCTAGTTGAGAACACCTTTATTTAACCAGGTAGGCTAGTTGAGAACACCTTTATTTAACCAGGTAGGCTAGTTGAGAACACCTTTATTTAACCAGGTAGGCTAGTTGAGAACACCTTTATTTAACCAGGTAGGCTAGTTGAGAACACCTTTATTTAACCAGGTAGGCTAGTTGAGAACACCTTTATTTAACCAGGTAGGCTAGTTGAGAACACCTTTATTTAACCAGGTAGGCTAGTTGAGAACACCTTTATTTAACCAGGTAGGCTAGTTGAGAACACCTTTATTTAACCAGGTAGGCCAGTTGAGAACACCTTTATTTAACCAGGTAGGCCAGTTGAGAACACCTTTATTTAACCAGGTAGGCAGTTGAGAACACCTTTATTTAACCAGGTAGGCCAGTTGAGAACACCTTTATTTAACCAGGTAGGCTAGTTGAGAACACCTTTATTTAACCAGGTAGGCCAGTTGAGAACACCTTTATTTAACCAGGTAGGCCAGTTGAGAACACCTTTATTTTATTTAACCAGGTAGGCTAGTTGAGAACACCTTTATTTAACCAGGTAGGCTAGTTGAGAACACCTTTATTTAACCAGGTAGGCTAGTTGAGAACACCTTTATTTAACCAGGTAGGCTAGTTGAGAACACCTTTATTTAACCAGGTAGGCTAGTTGAGAACACCTTTATTTAACCAGGTAGGCTAGTTGAGAACACCTTTATTTAACCAGGTAGGCTAGTTGAGAACACCTTTATTTAACCAGGTAGGCTAGTTGAGAACACCTTTATTTAACCAGGTAGGCTAGTTGAGAACACCTTTATTTAACCAGGTAGGCTAGTTGAGAACACCTTTATTTAACCAGGTAGGCTAGTTGAGAACAAGTTCTCATTTACAACTGCGACCTGGCCAAGATAAAGCAAAGCAGTGCGACACAAACAACAACACAGAGTTACACATGGAATAAACAAACACACAGTCAATAACACAATAGAAAAAAAAGAACGTCTATATACAGTGTGTGCAAATAACGTGAGGTGGTAAGGCAATAAAAAGGCCATGGTAGCGAAGTAATTACTATTTAGCAAATTAACACTGGAGTTACAGATGAGCAAGTAGAAATACTGTTGTGCAAAAGAGCAGAAAAGTAAATAAAAACAATATGGGGATGGGGTAGGTAGATTGGATGGGCTATTTACAGATGGGCTATGTACAGCTGCAGCGATCGGCCAGCTGCTCAGATAGCTGATGTTTAAAGTTAGTGAGGGAAATATAAGACTCCAGCTTCAGCGATTTTTGCAATTCGTTCCAGTCGCAGGCAGCAGAGAACCAGAAGGCGGCCAAAAAGGTGTTGGCTTTGGGGATGACCTGCCGGAGCGCGTGCTACGGGTGGGTGTCGTTATCGTGACCAGAGAGATATACCTGCTGGAGCGCGTGCTACGGGTGGGTGTCGTTATCGTGACCAGTGAGCTGAGATAAGGCGGTGCTTTACCTAGCGAAAACTGGGTCTGGCGACGAATATGTAGCAGTGGCCAGCCGACGAGAGCATACAGGTCGCAGTGGTGGGTGGTATATAGGGCTTTGGTGACAAAACAGATGGCACTGTGATAGACTGCATCCAGTTCACTGAGTAGAGTGTTGGAGGCTATTTTGTAAATGACATCGCCGAAGTCGAGGATAGTCAGTTTTACGAGGGTATGTTTGGCGGCGTGAGTGAAGGAGGCTTTGTTTGCGAAATAGGAAGCCGATTCTAGATTTAATTTTGGATTGGAGATGTTTAATATGAGTCTGGAAGGAGAGTTTACAGTCTAGCCAGACAACTAGGTATTTGTAGTTCCCACATATTCTAAGTCAGAACCGTCCAGAGTAGTGATGCTAGTCGGGCGGGCGGGTGCGGGCAGCGAACGGTTGAAAAGCATGCATTTAGTTTTACTAGCGTTTAAGAGCAGTTGGAGGCCACGGAAGGAGTGTTGTATGGCATTGAAGCTCGTCTGGAGGTTTGTTAACACAGTGTCCAAAGAAGGGTCAGACGTATATAGAATGGTGTCGTCTGCGTAGAGGTGGATCAGGGAATCGCCCGCAGCAAGAGCGGCAGCATTGCTATATACAGAGAAAAGAGTCGGCCCGAGAATTGAACCCACCCCCATAGAGACTGCCAGAGGTCCAGACAGCAGGCCCTCCGATTTGACACACTGAACTCTGTCTGAGAAGTAGTTGGTGAACTAGGCGAGTCAGTCATTTGAGAAACCAAGGCTGTTGAGTCTGCCAATAAGAATACGGTGATTGACAGAGTCGAAAGCCTTGGCCAGGTCGATGAAGACTGCTGCACAGTACTGTCTTTTATCGATGACGGTTATGATATCGTTTAGTACCTTGAGCGTGGCTGAGGTGCACCCGTGACCGGTTCGGAAACCGGATTGCATAGCGGAGAAGGTACAGTAGGATTCGAAATGGTCGGTGATCTGTTTATTAACTTGGCTTTCGAAGACCTTAGAGAGGCAGCTAAACACAATGGCCCTCCACTTTAGGATGACAAAAAATAGAAGCGTCTGGAAAAAAAATATGAATCAGTCGTTGTGATCTGCCATCTGGGACGCTATCAGTGTTCTACTCTGAGGCTACACGGCGTCAACAGATTTACAGCCAGCCAGGACAGTACAGCAAGGCCAGGACAGCCCAGGACAGGACAGCCCAGGCCAGCCAGGACAGGACAGCCCGGGACAGCCAGGACAGCCTGGCCAGGACAGGACAGCCCAGGCCAGGACAGCCAGGCCAGGACAGGACAGCCAGGCCAGGACAGGACAGCCCGGGACAGGACAGCCCGGGACAGGACAGCCCAGGCCAAGTTTCATAGAGTGGAACAGGTAGTGGAATTCTACTGCCGTTGTACAGGAACTAAATAACCAGCTGTCACCATGCACTCGCGGGTGCTATGACTCAGTGTGTGAGTCTGTGTGCGCATGTAGTAAACAGGAAAATAAGGAGTGTTTGTGCTTCCAAAGTCATCTGCTAGCGACTCGGCGGAAAAGTAATTTGCCCAGCAGCCAATGAACTCAAGGAGGCTACAAAGTTCTGTCCAATCAGTGTTTATTTATCCATTTCAGAAGCTCAAAACACTAATTGATTTACACTGATGGATGGGAGATAAAAATGGGCTATTGTTTGGATTGGACCGGTTGATAACGATAAAAATATGCATCCAGGTTTGATTGCATGAATGAGTAATAGATTGAGGCTTTCCAACTCAGAGAGAAGATACTTCTGAAGTAGTTCCAACCTGGGATTGAGTCAAAGTTGTGCTAACGCTCTATATTGTAGCTCAGTAGAATAGAAAACTATTTTACTGAGCAAATGCTGACATACAGTTGAGCTGAGAACCACTCTAACCATCATGTTCATCACAAAAGGTTGAATGATAGAGGCACACAGACCCGTCACTGTATCACACTGGAAGTGTGTAACACACTGGGCATCATACCACTACCGTTCTTCGGCTTTTACAAATGAAAAAGGACACATCCACACAACGCAGCAGCTGACGAAGGAGAGAAGGATAGTGACAGACGAAAACCAGACACCTAGTAACAATCTCATCTTTAAGGCTGCTTGCCCAAACTGAATTAGTCCTAAAGTAACTACAAGAGGGAGGAATCACTGAGCTAAGGAACACAAGTTAGTCTCGCTACAGCCTCTGCTTTCTAAATCGAACGAGAATCAAACTAAAAAGAGCTTTCTGCTTACTAATTTGCTCATTGTTCCACGGGGCTCGACTCCTCCAGTGTCCCTCCAAGCAGTGACGGACAGCCCCATCTCCAGGGACAAATAGCCCCATCTCCAGGGACGGACAGCCCCATCTCCAGGGACGGACAGCCCCATCTCCAGGGACGGACAGCCCCATCTCCAGGGACGGACAGCCCCATCTCCAGGGACGGACAGCCCCATCTCCAGGGACGGACAGCCCCATCTCCAGGGACGGACAGCCCCATCTCCAGGGACGGACAGCCCCATCTCCAGGGACGGACAGCCCCATCTCCAGGGACGGACAGCCCCATCTCCAGGGACGGACAGCCCCATCTCCAGGGACGGACAGCCCCATCTCCAGGGACGGACAGCCCCATCTCCAGGGACGGATAGCCCCATCTCCAGGGACGGACAGCCCCATCTCCAGGGACGGAACAATGTTTGCTTTACTCTCACTTAAGAACAAGACAGAAATGTAACTCTAATTTTTTATTTTATTTTACCTTTATTTAACTAGGCAAGTCAGTTAAAAACAAATTCTTATTTTCAATGACGGCCTAGGAACAGTACTAATGTCAGTGGGGAAACATTACCTTCGCCAACTAACCACTTTCTCCCAGGCTCGCCTCCACTTCATGAACATCCTGCTGATCCTCAATTTCCATAACATAACCCTTTTTAAATGTCAGATGATATTACATGTCACACTGTTACTGAGAGATGTCAGAGCTGCAGAGATGTCAGAGACAGCCGTCCAGCCAAATACATAAACTCGTGGTCATAAGTGCTGGCACACTGACTTTTTCCCACCTCAATTAACCAAACAAGAGACCTGTCCACATTTTGGTGGTTATAAAATACATTTAGTAGAGAACAGTGTGGTTTAGTTTAAAATGTCAAAAATCTGCATCAACCTGTTGAAAAAAAATGCCAGACTAATTACCACAAGGCTAATTACCACAAGGCTAATTACCACAAGGCTAATTACCACAAGGCTAATTACCACAAGGCTAATTACCACAAGGCTAATTACCACAAGACTAATTTCACACGTCACAGACCAGTCTTTACTGCGGTATGAAATGGGTCAAATGAAACAGCCTCGCATTTGAATTGGGTTCAGGTCACTTTCTTTTAGAACAGAATATTCAAGTCGGAGGGATTTGAAAAGTACAGACCATTTGCATCTGGGTCTGAATGACACTCGGGGCTCCATTAGCGAGCGGTGAATATCTCCATGATGATGGAAGGCGTTAGCATCACTGAGCTGGGTTTTACTCCCGCTGATGCCCCGCGGAGTCATTAAACAGAGCCTTCCCACATGCTCAGAGTGCAGCTATTACGTTGCATTAATATCATAGAAGGTGGATACCGACCCATTATTAAAAGGACAGCAGAGGTGACGGTAGGTGCAGTGCTACCACAACATCTGGCTTAGCGTTTTAAAAAACAGCATACAGTGGTATATCTTTCAACCGAAAACAATCTGCAGGCCTGTGATTTCCTCCCTTTTAGAGGCTAACAAAATATATTTATGTCCTGTCAAGGTGTCATGTGGCGATCAACCTTCCACTAGCCTCTAGTCCTGAGGGACCAATTAGCCACGTGCGCTAACCGCTACCGCCTACTTAAAATCAGCACACGTCCCTTCATACTATATATCACCTTTGTAACAACGTTACACGTGTACTGTAAAACATGGAACCGCACAAAGGAGAAGAATGATGAGGCATTATTATATTCTGTTCAGTCAGTCACTCGGTTCATTTTTCATGTTAATGAACGCATGTCGTATCAGACACACGCTGTGAAAATTAGCTGTGCTTATTGGCCGTAAGCGCACTCCGTTTAATTCATCTGTCAGTATAAATGTCAAAACAATTACAGGCTAAGTTGAAGCAGTAACGTGTTTGTTATGGCCTAGCCTAGAGTGAGTAATTGGACACAACACTGGGGGAGAGGTGGTGGGGGGGGACGTTGAAGCAGTAACGTGTTTGTTACGGCCTAGGGTAGAGTGAGTAATTGGCCACAACACTGGAGGAGAGGTAGTGGGGGGACGGGACGTTGAAGCAGTAACTTGTTTGTTATGGCCTAGCTTAGAGTGAGTAATTGGCCACAACACTGGGGAGAGATGTGGGGGTGTGGGGGGGTCAGCCTCATGCACAACCCCCTGTCGAAAATAATTAATTAAAAGGGACAAACAAGTGACCTTTTTAGGACCCCCATCGTTCTCCTGAGACAACAGGCTGGTTTGGAGTGTGACTGTCATTAAAGAAGATGACATAGCAGTGGATAAGTAGGGAGGAGTAGAGGGAAAAACATTTCGGCTCCTGACCAATTGTATCATCCTATAAGACCGATCCACATGATGGTTGACTGACAACACTACCCCTTACATTCATTCTCTTTCTCAGAGTGATACACTACATTATCAAAAGTATGTGGACACCTGCTCCTCAAACATCTCATTCCAAAATCATGGGCATTAATATGGAGTTGGTCCCCCCCCTTTGTTATAGCAGCATTCTCCACTCTTCTGGGAAGGCTTTCCACTAGAGCATTAGTGGTCGGGCACTGACGTTGGGCGATTAGGCCTGGCTCACAGTCGGCGTTCCAGTTCATCCAAAAGGTGTTGGACGGGGTTCAGCCAGGTCTGACTAATGGAGACAGACATCTGACTCACTGACTCCCAAGGCAAAGGCATATAGAACAGCTATGGGCAAACACAGCTTCCCTTGCATTGTTCGCCTCACTGCCAGTCCTTTCTGTAAAGACGGGCTACAATTGAACTTCCTCTTGTTCAGTGGACGAGAGAAACACAATGAGCTGGCCCGGGTAACTGGGAAAGAGGAGTCAGTTGGCGCGAGAGAGAAGGGGGTGCACATTGTTGGCATGGTGATGACCTCTGTCATCCTCCCACTCAGGGTCGAGAGAGAGAGCGAGAGAGGAGGGTGAAAGCACGAGACAGAGAGAGAGAGAACACTGATATCTCTCTAAAGGAAAGAGGGTCAACCATTTTCAGCCTCTTTAAAGGTAACAAAAACATACAAGATCAGAGGTCAATTACCCCAGATAACCTCTTCAACACACGCAATATATATTGAGATACCATAGCGATGGGTTTAAATTGCTCTTTTTGCTTTTAGCCATCTGGTAAACCTACAGCAACAACTGGATAATCAAGCCTTAAATTGCCTTGGCAGAGCATATTGGGTTCACTCAGCAGATACCTTGGCTGAGCATATTGGGTCCACTCAGCAGATACCTTGGCTGAGCATATTGGGTCCACTCAGCAGATACCTTGGCTGAGCATATTGGGTCCACTCAGCAGATACCTTGGCTGAGCATATTGGGTCCACTCAGCAGATACCTTGGCTGAGCATATCATCCAAGATGGCATAGCAGTTCAGACGTCTTTTGTCCTCGTCTTGTCGTGTCCCGTATATACATATATATATATATATATATATATATATATATTTACAACTTTTTTCACATACATTTTTTTTTATTTTCCATAAACCCCTCTTCAAAAACACTCTCCTGCAACCCTCCTCACCTGTTTATATTTATAAAAAGTATTATTTACCTCAAATCTGTAATCCTCCAAGAAGCTAGCAAAAAACTCCAAGAAGCTAGCCAGAAACTAGCCAGAAGCTAGCCAGGAGCTAGCCAGAAGCTAATCCAGAAGCCAATCAGAAGCTAGTTAGCTTCTTTACTGTCAAATCATTAGTATTCAGCTAACCACGGTTTGTGGTCATCAGCTATCCTTTAGCTCGAATATCTATCGCCTGTTTTGTACGGCGCGGCTCGGAACGGAACGGAACATACCGGACCAAATTTTCTCTCCATGTGACCCGGATTTCTACCGCTAACTCTGGACATTCATACCTGGATCTCACTGCTAGCTAGCTGCTATCCGCGTGACTATCGGCTTTCGTCGATTCCGGAGCAAACATCAATTATTCCGGAGCTAGCCAGCTGAAGAGTTCCATCAATCACTCCTGGGCTGCAGTCACCTATCCGGACCCGTTTTACTGCCTACGCGGAGCCCCACCGGGCCTTCACAACTGGACTGCCGACGTTATCTACCCGAAGGAGTTATCCGGCTGGCTCCTCCATCGCGACGTTACCTGAACGCCCATCTGCGGCCTGCTAACCATTAGCTGTCTTATCGGCTGCTATCTGAATAGACAATCGGACAATTTATTTATTTATTTATTTTCTTCTTGGGCCTCTATAACTATATCTATTGTTTTTATTTTTGTTGTTGTTGTGTGATTTGGATTAATCCCCTCTACCACACGGAACCCCACTAATCTACTGACGGAACGCAAGAGGTGGCTAATAACAGACCTCCATCCTATGCTAGCTTGCTACCGATGGCCTGGCTAGCTGTCTAAATCGCCGTGACCCCCAACCAACCTCTCCACTCATCGGACACTTTTGATCACTCGACTAAGCATGCCTCTCCTTAATGTCAATATGCCTTGTCCATTGCTGTTCTGGTTAGTGTTTATTGGCTTATTTCACTGTAGAGCCTCTAGTCCTGCTCACTATACCTTATCCAACCTATTAGTTCCACCACCTATACATGCAATGACATCTCCTGGTTTCAATGATGTTTCTAGAGACAATATCTCTCTCTTCATCGCTCAATACCTAGATTTACCTCCACTGTATTCACATCCTATCATACCTTTGTCTGTACATTATACCGTGATGCTATTTTATCGCCCCCAGAAACCTCCTTTTACTCTCTGTTCCAGACGTTCTAGACGATCAATTCTTATTGCTTTTAGCCGCACCCTTATTCTACTCCTCCTCTGTTCCTCTGACGAGGGGTAGAGGTGAATCCAGGCCCTGCAGTGCCTAGCTCCACTCCTATTCCCCAGACGCTCTCTTTTGACGACTTCTGTAACCGTAATAGCCTTGGTTTCATGCATGTTAACATTAGAAGCCTCCTCCCTAAGTTTGTTCTATTCACTGCTTTAGCACACTCTGCCAACCCGGATGTTCTAGCTGTGTCTGAATCCTGGCTTAGGAAGACCACCAAAAATTCTGAAATTTTAATTCCAAACTACAACATTTTCAGACAAGATAGAACTGCCAAAGGGGGCAGTGTTGCAATCTACTGCAAAGATAGCCTGCAGAGTTCTGTCCTACTATCCAGGTCTGTACCCAAACAATTTGAACTTCTACTTTTAAAAATCCACCTCTCTAAAAACAAGTCTCTCACCGTTGCCGCCTGCTATAGACCACCCTCTGCCCCCAGCTGTGCTCTGGACACCATATGTGAACTGATTGCCCCCCATCTATCTTCAGAGCTCGTGCTGCTAGGCGACCTAAACTGGAACATGCTTAACACCCCAGCCATCCTACAATCTAAACTTGATGCCCTCAATCTCACACAAATTATCAATGAACCTACCAGGTACCTCCCCAAAGCCTTAAACACGGGCACACTTATGGATATCATCCTAACCAACTTGCCCTCTAAATACACCTCTGCTGTTTTCAACCAAGATCTCAGCAATCACTGCCTCATTGCCTGCATCCGTAATGGGTCAGCGGTCAAACGACCTCCACTCATCACTGTAAAACGCTCCCTGAAACACTTCAGCGAGCAGGCCTTTCTAATCGACCTGGCCGGGGTATGCTGGAAGGATATTGATCTCATCCCGTCAGTAGAGGATGCCTGGATATTCTTTTTAAATGCCTTCCTAACCATCTCAAATAAACATGCCCCATTCAAGAAATTTAGAACCAGGAACAGATATAGCCCTTGGTTCTCCCCAGACCTGACTGCCCTTAACCAACGCAAAAACATCCTATGGCGTTCTGCATTAGCATCGAACAGCCCCCGTGATATGCAGCTGTTCAGGGAAGCTAGAAACCATTATACACAGGCAGTTAGAAAAGCCAAGGCTAGCTTTTTCAAGCAGAAATTTGCTTCTGCAACACAAACTCAAAAAAGTTCTGGGACACTGTAAAGTCCATGGAGAATAAGAACACCTCCTCCCAGCTGCCCACTGCACTGAAGATAGGAAACACTGTCACCACTGATAAATCCACCATAATTGAGAATTTCAATAAGCATTTTTCTACGGCTGGCCATGCTTTGCACCTGGCTACTCCTACCCCGGTCAACATCACTGCACCCCCCACAGCAACTCGCCCAAGCCTTCCCCATTTCTCCTTCTCCCAAATCCGTTCAGCTGATGTTCTGAAAGAGCTGCAAAATCTGGATCCCTACAAATCAGCCGGGCTAGACAATCTGGACCCTTTCTTTCTAAAATTATCTGCCGAAATTGTTGCCACCCCTATTACTAGCCTGTTCAACCTCTCTTTCGTGTCGACTGAGATTCCCAAAGATTGGAAAGCAGCTGCGGTCATCCCCCCCCCTCAAATGATTGCCTCGCCTGGCTCACCAACTACTTCTCTGATAGAATTCAGTGTGTCAAATCGGAGGGTCTGCTGTCCGGACCTCTGGCAGTCTCTATGGGGGTTCAATTCTTGGACCGACTCTCTTCTCTGTATACATCAATGAGGTCGCTCTTGCTGCTGGTGAGTCTCTGATCCACCTCTACGCAGACGACACCATTCTGTATACATCTGACCCTTCTTTGGACACTGTGTTAACAACCCTCCAGGCAAGCTTCAATGCCATACAACTCTCCTTCCGTGGCCTCCAATTGCTCTTAAATACAAGTAAAACTAAATGCATGCTCTTCAACCGATCGCTACCTGCACCTACCCGCCTGTCCAACATCACTACTCTGGACGGCTCTGACTTAAAATACGTGGACAACTACAAATACTTAGGTGTCTGGTTAGACTGTAAACTCTCCTTCCAGACCCATATCAAACATCTCCAATCCAAAGTTAAATCTAGAATTGGCTTCCTATTTCGCAACAAAGCATCCTTCACTCATGCTGCCAAACATACCCTTGTAAAACTGACCATCCTACCAATCCTCGACTTTGGCGATGTCATTTACAAAATAGCCTCCAATACCCTACTCAACAAATTGGATGCAGTCTATCACAGTGCAATCCGTTTTGTCACCAAAGCCCCATATACTACCCACCATTGCGACCTGTACGCTCTTGTTGCCTGACCCTCGCTTCATACTCGTCGCCAAACCCACTGGCTCCATGTCATCTACAAGACCCTGCTAGGTAAAGTCCCCCCTTATCTCAGCTCGCTGGTCACCATAGCATCTCCCACCTGTAGCACACGCTTCAGCAGGTACAGTGCCTTGCGAAAGTATTCGGCCCCCTTGAACTTTGCGAACTTTTGCCACATTTCAGGCTTCAAACATAAAGATGTAAAACTGTATTTTTTTGTGAAGAATCAACAACAAGTGGGACACAATCATGAAGTGGAACGACATTTATTGGATATTTCAAACTTTTTTAACAAATCAAAAACTGAAAAATTGGGTGTGCAAAATTATTCAGCCCCTTTACTTTCAGTGCAGCAAACTCTCTCCAGAAGTTCAGTGAGGATCTCTGAATGATCCAATGTTGACCTAAATGACTAATGATGATAAATACAATCCACCTGTGTGTAATCAAGTCTCCGTATAAATGCACCTGCACTGTGATAGTCTCAGAGGTCCGTTAAAAGCGCAGAGAGCATCATGAAGAACAAGGAACACACCAGGCAGGTCCGAGATACTGTTGTGAAGAAGTTTAAAGCCGGATTTGGATACAAAAAGATTTCCCAAGCTTTAAACATCCCAAGGAGCACTGTGCAAGCGATAATATTGAAATGGAAGGAGTATCAGACCACTGCAAATCTACCAAGACCTGGCCGTCCCTCTAAACTTTCAGCTCATACAAGGAGAAGACTGATCAGAGATGCAGCCAAGAGGCCCATGATCACTCTGGATGAACTGCAGAGATCTACAGCTGAGGTGGGAGACTCTGTCCATAGGACAACAATCAGTCATATATTGCACAAATCTGGCCTTTATGGAAGAGTGGCAAGAAGAAAGCCATTTCTTAAAGATATCCATAAAAAGTGTTGTTTAATGTTTGCCACAAGCCACCTGGGAGACACACCAAACATGTGGAAGAAGGTGCTCTGGTCAGATGAAACCAAAATTGAACTTTTTGGCAACAATGCAAAACGTTATGTTTGGCGTAAAAGCAACACAGCTCATCACCCTGAACACACCCTACCCACTGTCAAACATGGTGGTGGCAGCATCATGGTTTGGGCCTGCTTTTCTTCAGCAGGGACAGGGAAGATGGTTAAAATTGATGGGAAGATGGATGGAGCCAAATACAGGACCATTCTGGAAGAAAACCTGATGGAGTCTGCAAAAGCCCTGAGACTGGGACGGAGATTTGTCTTCCAACAAGACAATGATCCAAAACATAAAGCAAAATCTACAATGGAATGGTTCAAAAATAAACATATCCAGGTGTTAGAATGGCCAAGTCAAAGTCCAGACCTGAATCCAATCGAGAATCTGTGGAAAGAACTGAAAACTGCTGTTCACAAATGCTCTCCATCCAACCTCACTGAGCTCGAGCTGTTTTGCAAGGAGGAATGGGAAAAAAATTCAGTCTCTCGATGTGCAAAACTGATAGACATGCAACTTACAGCTGTAATCGCAACAAAAGGTGGCGCTACAAAGTATTAACTTAAGGGGGCTGAATAATTTTGCACGCCCAGTTTTTCAGTTTTTGATTTGTTAAAAAGTTTGAAATATCCAATAAATGTCGTTCCACTTCATGATTGTGTCCCACTTGTTGTTGATTCTTCACAAAAAAATACAGTTTTATATCTTTATGTTTGAAGCCTGAAATGTGGCAAAAGGTTGCAAAGTTCAAGGGGGCCGAATACTTTCGCAAGGCACTGTATATCTCTCTAGTCACCCCCAAAACCAATTCTTTCTTTGGCCGCCTCTCCTTCCAGTTCTCTGCTGCCAATGACTGGAACGAACTACAAAAATCTCTGAAACTGGAAACACTTATCTCCCTCACTAGCTTTAAGCACCAACTGTCAGAGCAGCTCACAGATTACTGCACCTGTACATAGCCCACCTATAATTTAGCCCAAACAACTACCTCTTTCCCAACTGTATTTAATTAATTCATTTATTTTGCTCCTTTGCACCCCATTATTTTTATTTCTACTTTGCACATTTCTTCCATTGCAAATCTACCATTCCAGTGTTTTACTTGCTATATTGTATTTACTTTGCCACCATGGCCTTTTTTTGCCTTTACCTCCCTTATCTCACCTCATTTGCTCACATCGTATATAGACTTGTTTATACTGTATTATTGACTGTATGTTTGCTTTACTCCATGTGTAACTCTGTGTCGTTGTGTGTCGAACTGCTTTGCTTTATCTTGGCCAGGTAGCAATTGTAAACGAGAACTTGTTCTCAACTTGCCTACCTGGTTAAATAAAGGTTAAATAAATAAATAAATACAAATATTGGGTCCACTCAGCAGATACCTTGGCTGAGCATATTGGGTCCACTCAGCAGATACCTTGGCTGAGCATATTAGGTCCACTCAGCAGATAGTGGAGTGTTTGTGTGAAAGAAAAGCGTGGCTGACAGGAATGCCAAAATTAATAATTTGTGCGATTCCTGCCTCAAGACGTCAGATAAACACGATGAAATATGCACAGCATGTTCAGAAGACGATTATTGACATGAGCAAACAGATGATATGAGTTATAACCATTTCTCAGCACACAGGGTTCAACAGAGAGACCTTTACCATCCCGGTGTGCCAAAGGTCAGAGCAGAGAGGCCTTTACCGTGCTGGTATTCCAAAGGTCACAGAGGCCTTTACTGTGCCGGTGTGCCAAAGGTCACAGATCAGAGGGGCCATAACAACCACCACACACTCCAACAAAACCTAACCATCTCTCTGCTCGGGTTCTCTATACGAGGAAATGGCCTACCTCTTAAGCATCACTCATTTACTTCCTGTCCAAATTCTGCCATCCAACTTCAATGCAGACCAACCCAGAATACTGTAAGAAAAAAACATTTTAATTGACATTCTGCCACAGCCATCATTCTCCTAGAATGTCTAGAATGCCTATGGCGTACAATTCATTCTGACCTAGAGCTATGCAGACAAAAACTCTGCAGACCATTCAGCGTACCCTCTGAATGACACAGTGACTTGCTGTGTACAGTATATTAGAGGACGAAGCGGAGCGTAGGACTGCTTCATTACTGAGCCCTTCATGGAGTAGGGCCCTCGTGCCTGCCATGTGTTGGTAGTACGGAGGATTGGAGATTAAAAAAATAGACATTGTGAAGTGAAGCAGCATCAATGGCTATGATGAATGTGGGAAATGTCAAGAGTCAGTGCATATTGTCCCTGAATACCATGAATAGAATTCCACGATTATCATTAAAAAGGTACATTTTTATTCAAGGTTTAGTTTATCGTCATGGTGTACAACATTGGCAGCTAAGAGCTACATTTCAGTGCAGTCCATGCCTAAATAAAGAAAGCTAATATTTAATTAAAATTAAGTGATAGATGTCCACAATGTCAGGAAATGAAAATCAGAAAATGATCTTGGAGTCTTTGTTCCTGTGAAGTCATTTTTCTTTGAGGTTGAAAACACGCCTGACTTCACCAGGAGGGAGACGCGTGTTTAAATTGTTGCCGGGAAGAAAACGTGTTGGAGAGATTAGAAGCAAGATAAAAGGGTATGCAACTACACATCACTCAGGAGGGACGTTTTGGGGTATGGCACTGAGGCATTGTTCTTAACTAAGCCTTCGGATGCTGCACCCTCAATAGGCTCTCATCGACAGCCGCCCATAGTGTCTGTGGCCAGCATTAGCATCTCCATAGCAGGGAACTTCCTTTTTCCCCTGTTGCTCATTGCTGCTAGCAAGACACCCTGCAAAAGGTGCACTTGAATACTCTCAAATACTGGAGCGTGAACACACACACACACACACACACACACACAGGAAGTGAGAAATGTCCTGCGGCTACATGGGATGCAAATGTCCTTACCGTTTTTACAGTACAAGTCTCTTCTTTCAAACACCCGTTAGCATTAAAACACAATAGCTGCATTATTAATAGCATGTTTTGAACTGATCCTCTGGGTTACTGTTACCGTCAGCCCAAACCTTAAGAGACCCTTTCCTAATGCAGATGAATGATGGGGACCTTTGGGTAGTCGTGAAATCTGCTGTCCCCTCACGGGACTGCCTCAATGTGGGCCTGCCTCCCGTCTCTCGTCCCCATCGTCCAATTATGAAACACGAGTGTGGCTGCTCCCTTACAAACTCACATAAAGGATATTTGAGAAGGAAGTCCCCCCCCCCTGGCAATGACGATAGGTAGGAAACCTAACACTGCACTAGCTTGGGTTTGTAGCTACCAGCAATAAATCATTTTTCAATAGGTTCTGTGTCAATAGCTTGTCACAATAGGTTAAGTGTCAATAGCTTGTCACAATAGGTTCAGTGTCAATAGCTTGTCACAATAGGTTCTGTGTCAATAGCTTGTCACAATAGGTTCTGTGTCTATGAGTGTATGCAGAGAAATACTGTAATCCCTGGTTTCTTACTGACTGGTACAGTAGCTGCAAGTCTGTACTTTGTGTAGACAAGACTAGCCCCATTTAGAAACTCACCTAGAAGGAGTGGTTTAGGGAAAACGCCTACACTTCCCTTCTGCTTAAAAGGAACATCACGTCCTCACAAACAGTCAGCATATTCATTATTGGGCAACAAGGCAATCCTGTAGAAAATCCCTGGATGGATATTTGGATCAGTGGCACAATTACAGATGGTTAGCGCAGCGTATCTCAACATGAATAGAAATAATGAACGGCAGCATCAAAATAAGGCTTCATGCATGGCCAAATGTAGCCATTCTGGCACTGTCAAAACACACTTTAACAAGTGGGGCCACAGAACAGCAAAAGAACAGACCCTCATTTCATAGACATGGACGTGTTTCCATGAGTAAACTCTTCCCCCTAACTTGAGCAATGCTCACTTTTCAGTACTGGGAGAAGGTAGGCTGGTAGAGCTCCTGTTCTGAGATTCAGTTTTTCCAACATAGACAACTTCACAGGACCGCAAGAGTAGGCCCTTTTTCTCCCACTCCAGCTTCTATTAGCAAACAACAAATTCTCCAGTGTTACATGTTTCCCAGAATGCCTTGCCTTTCGGGTGAATTGTGGAGTTACCACCCATGACTGTATTTGTTAGTGATAAGAGACATGGTTTTTGCAGTCTTTTTTGTCCTATGGCTTTCACACCAAGTGAGATCCTAAGTGCATATATTATCAGTAAACATTGAATTATTCAACGTGTTACAAGCATTTTTAAAAAAAGGCTTTATTTTGAGGTCTTAGGTTTGAAACACATGGTTTTTAGGAAGGCAGGTCACATTATGCTGCCTTGCAAAGTCAAGTTCCTAATGGAATACAGCTAGTTGGGATATCCAACATATGGCATTTTTATTTTTACCTTTATTTTACTAGGCAAGTCAGTTAAGAACAAATTCTTATTTTCAATGACAGCCTAGGAACAGTGGGTTAAACTGCAGAACAACAGATTTGTACCTTGTCAGCTCGGGGATTTGAACTTGCAACCTTTCGGTTACTAGTCCAACGCTCTAACCACTAGGCTACCCTGCCATTCACCAATAACCTGAATTCAGAATGACTGCCGGGTTGGGTGAGACTACCTAAACTGGAACAACAATTTCAGTAATGGGTGGAATAAAACAGATAGGATTAGTTTAGAAAAACATATGTTATATTTGAGTAGCATAAGATTAATTAATCCATGTATAAAAACAAAACCATTTTGAAAAAAATCTACCTGCAATAGAGCATTTTGGGAAATATGATAATGATGGGTGTGGTTTTGGTTAAACACTGGTTATTAAACAACAACACTTGGGTTATTTTTTACACCAACAAGTGTTAATGTAACACCTGAATCAACACTAGAAATGTTAGGTAACACTGGCCAATCTGCTGTGCATGTAAATGGCTGTCCTGGGAGGAGTGAACATGAAGGGCCGCCTGTAAACTCCCGACAAAAAAACAAGCTTTGCCATTCAAGGAAGTAAGGGAATGACACTGTCATTATGTCTCCTATACGCCTGGCTACCCAGAAAACTGTGAACACAACAACAGCCTGAGTCTCAACAGGGACCTTAGAACAGAGGGATGGAAGACTAGTAGATCATCTAGACCAACATGTTCTGGCTGCCCTGAAGCTTAATCACACCAGATTTACATTCTGGTCATCATCATTCTCTCAGAGTAAGAGATCACATGGACGGCAGCTCTAGTGGACGGCTGCTCCCTATACAGACCACCTTCAGACTAGTCTATAACCAAGCTCCCTAGACAGACCACCTTCAGACTAGTCTATAACCAAGCTCCCTAGACAGACCACCTTCAGACTAGTCTATAACCAAGATCCCTAGACAGACCACCTTCAGACTAGTTTATAACCAAGCTCCCTAGACAGACCACCTTCAGACTAGTCTATAACCAAGCTCCCTAGACAGACCACCTTCAGACTAGTTTATAACCAAGCTCCCTAGACAGACCACCTTCAGACTAGTCTATAACCAAGCTCCCTAGACAGACCACCTTCAGACTAGTCTATAACCAAGCTCCCTAGACAGACCACCTTCAGACTAGTCTTTAACCAAGCTCCCTAGACAGACCACCTTCAGACTAGTCTATAACCAAGCTCCCTAGACAGACCACCTTCAGACTAGTCTATAACCAAGCTCCCTAGACAGACCACCTTCAGACTAGTCTATAACCAAGCTCCCTAGACAGACCACCTTCAGACTAGTCTATAACCAAGCTCCCTAGCACAGACCACCTTCAGACTAGTCTATAACCAAGCTCCCTAGCACAGACCACCTTCAGACTAGTCTATAACCAAGCTTCCTAGCACAGACCACCTTCAGACTAGTCCATAACCAAGCTCCCTAGACAGACCACCTTCAGACGTCTCTACAGCCTGATAGGTATGAGATCCACCAGAGGAAAGCTTTCGGCATGGAAAGGACAGCGGCACACACAAAGTGTCACAGAGGTTAGCCAGTTGCAGCTAGTGTAACTTACACGCACGTGAAGCAACTGCAGGGGGCATGATGATATCCAATCCAGGCAGAGTTGGGTAGGTACCAGGTGTATCAGAAGTCTAGCGTGTGGGTGTCAGTGTTCAAGCAAAGGGAGGCCTACTTGCCCCTTTTCAACGGGACATGATTAGTACCGCTGCACCCCTGTAGCTCCTCCTGGGCTTCTTCTATATTTAGCGGCCTCCTACAGTCAGCGGGGATCAGGAAGTGTCTGTCGGTTCAGCTTCAGAGGACGCTGACCTGTTACCTGATAGCCCGGCCACTGATGCCAGGGCCAGGCTGAGGACCGCAGGAAGGCTTACGCGGTGCTGTAAAGCTTAGTTGCATCATAGATCCAGCACTGAGCCAGAGAGCAGAGGCTGTAGGGTGAGTCTCATTAAACGAAAGAGGCTGTAGGGTGCATCTCATTAGTCTAACGTGGCTTCTTCTCCTAGTCTCCTCTCCTTTGCATGCACTGATATGAAAAGTGTGAATAGGTTTAAAGGAAAATTAAATGTGGAGAAGACTAGGTTTTTAACCTCCCTCTCAGGTCCAACTAATTCACCTCACCGATCACATCTCCACAAGGTTTCTGTTCCCCTGAATTAACTTCATAGTGGGTGTAAGCACTCTATAAAAACAGACACTGATAAACCTCACACTCAACGTCAACAAAACTAAGGAGATGATTGTGGACTTCAGGAAACAGCAGAGGGAACACCCCCCCATCCACATCGATGGGACAGTAGTGGAGAGGGTAGCAAGTTTTAAGTTCCTCGGCATACACATCACAGACAAATTGAATTGGTCCACTCACACAGACAGCATCGTGAGGAAGGCGCAGCAGCGCCTCTTCAACCTCAGGAGGCTGAAGAAATTCGGCTTGTCACCAAAAGCACTCACAAACTTCTACAGATGCACAATCGAGAGCATCCTGGCGGGCTGTATCACCGCCTGGTATGGCAACTGCACCACCCTCAACCGTAAGGCTCTCCAGAGGGTAGTGAGGTCTGCACAACGCATCACCGGGGGCAAACTACCTGCCCTCCAGGACACCTACACCACCTGATGCTACAGGAAGGCCATAAAGATCATCAAGGACATCAACCACCCGAGCCACTGCCTGTTCACCTCGCTGTCATCCAGAAGGCGAGGTCAGTACAGGTGCATCAAAGCTGGGACCGAGAGACTGAAAAACAGCTTCTATCTCAAGGCCATCAGACTGTTAAACAGCCACCACTAACATTGAGTGGCTACTGCCAACACACTGTCAATGACACTGACTCTACTCCAGCCACTTTAATAATGGGAATTGATGGGAAATGATGTAAATATATCACTAGCCACTTTAAACAATGCTACCTTATATAATGTTACTTACCCTACATTATTCATCTCATATGCATACGTAGATACTGTACTCTATATCATCGACTGCATCCTTATGTAATACATGTATCACTAGCCACTTTAACTATGCCACTTGGTTTACATACTCATCTCATATGTATATACTGTACTCGATATCATCTACTGTATCTTGCCTATGCTGCTCTGTACCATCACTCATTCATATATCCTTATGTACATATTCTTTATCCCCTTACACTGTGTATAAGACAGTAGTTTTTTTGGAATTGTTAGTTAGATTTACTTGTTCGTTATTACTGCATTGTCGGAACTAGAAGCACAAGCATTTCGCTACACTCGCATTAACATCTGCTAACCATGTGTATGTGACAAATAAAATTTGATTTGATTTGATTTGATTGACATGCCATAGTTAGAAGAGACTGACAGACCGATAGCACTGACAAATGTTGTCTGTAGTCTAATTATTGTACAACGTTCACACACTGTGGTTTCACTACTTGGCTTTGTGTTCTGGCTGTTCATTTTTCTCCCAGAATGACATGTGTGAACCTCTTTCAGAGTCTCTGATTGTATGAATGTAGTAAACCATACGCTAGAAGGAATCTGCTCTTTTTCCTCTTGTGCCTCTATTGCCTCGCTCGAACATCACAGAAGCAAAATGGGATGTTATTTGGGCCGGAGTGGATCAGAAACGCTAAATGTATTCCGGTAAAAAAATGGAATTAGCAAAAGGAGCTTCTAATCCTCAACAGCCTGAAAACGCACTTTCATATGGTCGCCGGCCAAGAAATGCTAGTCGCTCGCACGAGTCCTTCTTTAAAAACGCAGACTGGGAGACAAGATACTAATTGCAACAGGCACACTTGCTTGCCAAAGAGCCAATTCCCTGAGAAATGTATCAGACTCTCTGCGTCAACAGAATGCTATAGTAGGAAGGAGGAGGGTGAAAACCCTAACAATAAAAATCACTATTGAAGAAGCGATGTGGCCTGGCTGGATATACCAGTT
This sequence comes from Oncorhynchus tshawytscha, assembly GCF_018296145.1. Taxonomy (NCBI): domain Eukaryota; kingdom Metazoa; phylum Chordata; class Actinopteri; order Salmoniformes; family Salmonidae; genus Oncorhynchus; species Oncorhynchus tshawytscha. Next base: position 8,847,448 of record NC_056444.1, read on the forward strand.
GGCTGTAATGTGACTAAGATTGTTACACTGAAAGGTAAAACTGCATAACAATAGCAGTTGCTAGGGGAAAAACACTGGGCTCATGCTAATGTTTTAGCCTGGTTTACTTGGTTTGGTTCAATGCCCAAAGTCAGGCCCTCTGGTTTGGGTTGGACTGTGTTGGCAAATGCATTCCAAGTGCACATTCCCAAAGGGGAAATAGTTTTGTATTCCACTGCCAACTATTCCAAGCCAGCACTTTCCTGAGCCATAATGGGCCGCTGTCACAGTACCAGTATCTTGACCCTCGCCCTCCTCACGTCAGAGAGTGAGAGAGCGAGCTAAAAAGAATGCTTCTGACACACAACGGAGAGGCGGGGCTACAGCGTTCCAGGTTGACATCCTAAACTATGTAGCCAGCTCCAACATTTCCATACAGGCCTGCATCCCAACTCGAGACACGACAATGTAAAATAATGCAAAGTGTCTGTACCTGTTCAGATGGGGAGATAACGCGTGAGGACAGTCACCAGAGATATAAATGGAACAAATTCCTAGAAGTTGTGCTCGCACACATTCCGATTCATTCACATTAGTCCAGTCATGAAATAAACTGAGGCTTTCCTTTCTCGTCTGATAACACCATCACTACATTAACCAAAACAAAGCAGGAGTGGGGAAATGAACAGGGGGCTCTTCTAAAGACAACTGTGTAAGATTAGAAGCTAGAGGACATGTTGACTCTGAGGGAACGGTCACTGTTGGGGACAGTACACTGCACGCCAGAGTAAAATTCAAGTTATGACAGAGATCATCGCCATGCATACCGACACTCCTGTAACAAAATCAGCACTATGAATTTACTCAAAGTCACAGTGATGACACATTGACCTCTCAGCTCCGTAGCGTCCGTGCTGTGGTTATTCTTGTCAAACAGGGTCTGGTATGACATTAGGTTAACGAACTTCCACGACCCATCCAGCTCTACCACTGCGGTGTCCTTGAGGCTGATGTTATCTGGTGTTGCTGTCACCTGCTGCCGCTGATTGGGCAACAGTGCAAAGAAAGATAAATTAAAAAGTCAAAATGTAAATCGGCACTCACTGATAACCAAATATATTGGTCTGGGCACATGCCTATGCCTTCCCGGTTAGGAAGAGTTGACATCCCATTACCATTTGAGTAATTTAGCAGACACTCTTATCCAGAGAGATTTACAATGGAAAGAAAGATAAATTAAGTGTCAGGAACACACTGGCCCACCTGTGCAGTAAACCTGTCAGAAGTACAATAACAACATAGTAGTACCAGTGGGAGTACCCTGTTGAACTCCTCCTTTAAGACCGTGACTTCCCATCTGCTGAGTCTGACCCATATGCTAACTATACTCAGTCTCTGCTGATGTAACAAGGCCACAGCTCCCAGCAACCCAGAGAGTAAGGCTACTTATTACGAGGGTGTCATCTTCTGTAATGTTGCCATAGTGACGTATCTTTCCTCTCTGTTGGGTCAGCCAGCTCGGGGTCCTCCTTGAGACTCCCTGTGCCAGGTCCCCGTGTCAGGATATGAACCATGAATACTACTCAGGGTTATTTCCTATATGATCATCGCCACTGGACATATGCGTGTGTGTGTCAGTCCGTCCGTCTGACGTATCCATTATCACATGGTCTAGAGAGGTCGATAGTCAGACAGGGATCTGTGTCAGAATGATGTAACAATTAAATTTTCAAAAGTTCCTGCTCTAGTAGATGTTAACTGGTTCATGTTGTGGGGGATGGTCTCGATGAGCTACTAATCTTCCCATCCCTCTGTTCTACTTCCCTGTTGAGACTCGGGCTGTTGTTGTGTGTTCCCAAGGCAGCAGCCAATGACAATCCTTCATAAAAATACATTTGGATCCAGGGGTGTAATGGATACTGGACAGTGTGGTGTAGCCCACCCAACCCTTCAATGTAGGCCAACATGAGACAAGACCCTGACTATCTGGGTTAGTGCTGGAGAAACCCTTCTGTATGAAAGGGGTGGATTACACAGAAGTAGCAGCTGTGCATTTTGATTTTCATTCAGATTGCAGCTGATTTTTTAATATATTTTTTTTACAGCATTAGAGAATCAATAGAGAATACTTAAATCACAGTTTATAACAACATTGGAATGTATTATTCTCAATGAACAGGGGTGTAAGTAAGGTAGGCTATTTGCAAAGAAGAGTTGGCCTGTTTGATGTGAACATAGAAAGGTGTGGCATTCTTTCCCAATCAACTGCAATATATATATTTATTTTACACCACACTGCCCCCCAAAATACAAAATATTGCAGTTGATTGGGAAAGAAAGCCACACCTTTCTATGTTCACATCAAACAGGCCAACTCTTCTACGCAAATGGTCTACCTTACTACACCCCTGTTCATTGAGAATAATACATTTCAATTTTGTAATAAACTGTGATTTAAGTATTCTCTATTGATTTCCCAAAGGCAATTTCGCTCATGTCACATCATCCCATTTCTTCACCACGACTCACCTAATGTTTTGACAGCAATCTGCCGCGTTAAAGGTGGAGGTAGGTTGATACACACCAAATCCACATCCTGATGCAGCAAAACGTCGTCGATTCTATTGGTATAAAACGGTACGTTCATTTCTTTGGCCAGCTCCTCGGCTTCCTCCTGAGTCCGTCCCCATAGAGCCTTGACGGCGAATCCTTCGTTCTTCAAAAGCGGGATAATCACCCGCGTGGTCAAGCTGGTGCCAAACACGCCGACCCCGGGAAGCATGACTCGAGTCCCGGTATTCACAACCAGCTTCACAGCATACCCACCCGGCAGACGCGGGGAGAAACGCGATTGTTAACATCAGGTTGGTGATCCACCTGCGCAGATAGACCGGGCACCTCGCATTTTAGCATCTGTTCTACTCCATTTGTCATAGATATTTTCCTATACACCGTTATTCCAACTATAACACGATAAGCCGTGTGTTATATCTACATATCAAAATTCAGATGCACCGTTCTTTATCATCTGCGATCGCGCACCGCACTCACCGATGGACAAGGCATCTTTCCTGTAACGCCCTCGTTACAGATAACGAAACCACGAATATGAGTCAGAATTTCCTCTTTGTAGTGCTCTACTAGGGTTGTGAAAATGCATACCAATCGCATTCAATAAGCCTGGGGGATTCCTGTATTTAAACGCATGCAACGCCGATGAGCCAGCGTTATTATACCGATTGTTATTGATGTTGCAACCCAGTTATCCACCGACTGTGCTCGATACGTCAGCCTCCCAGCATGATCCCCTCCCCGTTTTAACCCTCTCGTTCCTGGCATGAATGTAACGCTCAACATTGTGCAGCCCTTACAAAACTAGGGGTCGCGACCCCATGTGGGTACGCCTGATATGAAAATGGGGTCGAGGGAGAATTTTCAAAATCCTGGTAATTTATTTTGAAATAAAAATAAATTATATCGTATTTCTCTCAATCATTGTAATATGCTTAACCTTAAATCTAAATAAAAATTATTCAAATCTAAAAGTTAAAATTTCAACCAGAGAGCGTCCTTAGATCAAGGGAAATGCCGCACTTGAATCCTTCCCACCGTGAATGGCTAAAGCCCGCTGCGCTCTGAAACCACTATTTATTGCAGAGATTTTAATATTACCGGCCTCAATTGATATCATGCAACTAATGTGTGGGGTGGCAGAGACCCAAAAACTCGCATCAATACCGTTGTCAGATAACTCTGTGAAACAAAAAAAGGTATGCTATAGCTAGCAATCAAGAGGAAACTGACTGAACGACTCAAACTCCCCACCGAATGCTCACCAAATAGACGTTAGCTGTGAGGGCCGAGATGCATTGACTTTGGTTCGCTACATGTTGTGGTATGCTATTCAAGAGGACATATTGTTCTGTCTCACGATTCCCGAGCATGAAACGGCACAGGGGATGTTCAGTGTGCTGCGTGGCTATGTTGACGAAACACAGATTCCATGGTATCAAAAGGTGGGCTTTGGCACAGATAGGGCTCCATCCATCTATTGCAGGACGGCGCGCAGGCCTCTACACTCTAGTTATGAATGTGTCTCCCTCTGCCATACAGACCTATTGTTTGATACACCCACTGAGCTAGAATGGATACACCGAGAGCAACGGGCCAGCGCAGAACTCGGGTATAGATATATATATACTATGCCTATGTAGCAGACATATTTGGGAAACTGAACTAAACGCATGCAATACAAATACAAAAAAAAATCTACAGATGAGTGACCGAATGATCTTTGCCCCCAGATAGATGAACACGTCATAAGCCATTAAATAAATGTTTAGAATGGCATGACATTAGCTTTAAAACGGCAAAAACAAAATCAGCCTCATGGCAAAATGTGTAGCGTATCGGGAATTTAGGTCAGATATTTTATTTGCACATTTCGGGGAATTTTACGAGGGAAAATATTTGTTGTGTAAATTGTTTAAATATTTGAAATATTATTTATTTACATGTCTGCTCTTGTGCAGATGAAAGGAACCCAATTTCAAACGATTAAAAAAAAATGTATAACCAATAATGGATATTAACTGAACAATTATATTGTGTAGCACTCTGACATTAAAGAGCATTTCTCTCAAAACTGTGATTCCTAAAAGATGTGTAAGGAGATGTGGTCAACAGTGTCATTTTTGTCTAAAATCCTAAATTAATCAGGAATGAGCAAAGTCAGCTATACCATACTAATACTGTTGATAGATTTAAACAAACAATATTGGAATCACCATGACTACAACCATAAACAGTAAACTCCATCGGCCTCATATAATATTAATTTGGGTTCACATGTTACATTTAATTAGGTTTTCGAGTCATAAATGGAGGAAAAACGAAATTGTTACTGTGTATACCACTTTAATGAAGAATAATTCAATTTTTGTCAACTCCGTAAACAAAAATCTGATGGTGCTGATGTTTAACGTCAACTCCTTCAGAGTGCTGAAATATCCGATAGCATGTTTTTATTGGGGATTTTCAAATGAATAATGTTCCATATAGTATATATGGGGGGCACCAACAACACTCAATTGTTTTAAAAATAATTTCTGATTTGTGGAATTTCTCAGAATTAGGGTAGAGAATTTAGTTCCCTCTTGCATCTTTAATCGCAGCAGTGAAATTGATCATCAGATTCCTCATTATTTCATAGAATACTGGAAGTTTGCAGGCCTTCTATTTACGTTCAGCCTTTCTAAGTTGACTTTTTAAGGCACGAGTGTGGTCATTTAACCAGGGTGAGACTCATGGCAGACAGTTTAATCTTGGTTTTAACTGGTGTCACTGAGTCTAAAGTAGCCTCACATACAGTGCCTTCGGGAAGTATTCAGACCCCTTGATGTTACAGACTTATTCTAAAATGGATTTTAAAAAGAATCCTCAGCAATCTACACACAATACCCCAAAATGACAAAGTGAAAAGATTTTTGCAAATGTATAAAATGAAATGTATTTACATAAGTATTCAGATCCTTTGTTATGAGACTCGAAATTGAGTTCAGGTGCATCCTGTTTCCATTTATCATCCTTGAGATGTTTCTACAACTTGATTGGAGTTCACCTGTGGTAAATTAAATTGATTGGACATGATTTGGAAAGGCACTCACCTGTCTATATAAAGGTCCCATAGTTGACAGTGCATGTCAGAGTAAAAACCAAGCCATGAGGTCAAAGGAATTGTCCGTAGAGCTCAGAGACAGGATTGTGTCGAGGCACAGATCTGGGGAAGGGTATCAAAACATTTCTGCAGCATTGAAGGTCCCCAAGAACACAGTGGCCTCCATCATTCTTAAACGGAATAAGTTTGGAACCACCAAGACTCTTCCTAAAGCTGGCTGCTCGGCCAAACTGAGCAATCGGGGGAGAAGGGCCTTGGTCGGGGAGGTGACCAAGAACCTGATAGTCACTCTGACAGAGCTCCAGAGTTACTCTGTGGAGACGGGAGAAGCTTCTAGAAGGATAACCATCTCTGCAGCACTCTACCAATCAGGCCTTTATGGTAGTGACCAGACGGAAGCCACGCCTCAGTAAACAGCACGACAGCCCACCTAGAGTTTGTCAAAAGGCACCTAAAGACTCTCAGACCATGAGAAACAAGATTAACTCTGGCCTGAATGCCAAGTGTCTCGTCTGGAGGAAACCTGGCACCATCCTTACGGTGAAGCATGATGGGGGCAGCAACATTCTGTGGGGATGTTTTTCAGGGGCAGGAACTGGGAGACTAGTCAGGATTGAGGCATAGCAGAACAGATCAAAGTACAGAGAGATACTTGATGAAAACCTGCTCCAGAGCACTCAGGACTTCAGACTGGGGCGAAGATTCACCTTCCAACAGGACAATGACCCTAAGTACACAGCCAAGACAACGCACAAGTGGCTTCGGGACAAGTCTCTGAATGTCCTTGAGTGGCCCAGCCAGAGCCCAGACTTGAACCCGATCTAACATATCTGGAGAGACCTGAAAATAGCTGTGCAGCAACGCTCCCCATCAAACCTGACAGAGCTTAAGGATCTGCAGAGAAGAATGAGAGAAACTCCTACCCAAAAAGACTCATACCCAAAACTCATACCCAAAAAGACTCAAGACTGTAATCACTGCCAAAGATGCTTCAACAAAGTACTGAGTAAAGGGTCTGAAGACTTACATTGGCAAGAAAAAGTATGTGAACCCTTTGGAATTACCTGTATTTCTGCATAAATTGGTCAGGAAATTTGATCTGATCTTCATCTAAGTCACAACAGACAAATACTCTGCTTAAACTAAAAACAAACAATTCTACACTTTCATGTCTTTATTGAACACACTGCGTAAACATTCACAGTGCAGGGTGGGGAAAGTATGTGAACCTTTGGTTTTAATAACAGGTTGACCCTACTTTGGCAGAAATAACCTCAACCAAACATTTTCTGTAGTTGCGGATCAGACCTGCACAACGGTCAGGAGGAATTTTGGACCATTCCTCTTTACAAAACTGCTTCAGTTCAGCAATATTCTTGGGATGTCTGGTGTGAACCGCTGTCCTGAGGTCATGCCATAGCATCTCAAATCGGGTTGACGTCAGGACTCTGACTGGTCCACTCCAAAAGGCGTATTTTCTTCTGATGAAGCCATTCTGTTGTTGATTTACTTCTGTGTTTTGGGTCATTGTCCTGTTGCATCACCCAACTTCTGTTGAGTTTCAAATTGGCGGACTGATAGCCTTACATTCTCCTGAAAAATGTCTTGATAATTTTTTTTTGTCGATGATAGCAAGCTGTCCAGGCCCTGAGGCAGAAAAGCAGCACCAAACCATGATGCTCCCTCCACCATACTTTACAGTTGGGACGAGGGATTGATGTTGGTGTGCTGTGCCATTTTTTCTCCACACTTAGTGTTGTGTGTTCTTTCCAAACAACTCAACTTAAGTTTCATCTGTCCACAGAATATTTTGCCAATAGCGCTGTGGAACGTCCAGATGCTCTTTTGCAAACTTCAGACGTGCAGCAATGTTTTTTTTTGGACAGCAGTGGCTTCTTCTGTGGTGTCCTCCCATGAACACCATTCAAAATCAAATCAAATCAAATTGTATTTGTCACATACACATGGTTAGCAGATGTTAATGCGAGTGTAGCGAAATGCTTGTGCTTCTAGTTCCGACAATGCAGTAATAACGAGCAAGTAATCTAACTAACAATTCCAAAAAAAACTACTGTCTTATACACAGTGTAAGGGGATAAAGAATATGTACATAAGGATATATGAATGAGTGATGGTACAGAGCAGCATAGGCAAGATACAGTAGATGATATCGAGTACAGTATATACATATGAGATAAGTATGTAAACCAAGTGGCATAGTTAAAGTGGCTAGTGATACATGTATTACATAAGGATGCAGTCGATGATATAGAGTACAGTATCAACGTATGCATATGAGATGAACAATGTAGGGTAAGTAACATTATATAAGGTAGCATTGTTTAAAGTGGCTAGTGATATATTTACATCATTTCCCATCAATTCCCATGATTAAAGTGGCTGGAGTAGAGTCAGTGTCATTGACAGTGTGTTGGCAGTAGCCACTCAATGTTAGTGGTGGCTGTTTAACAGTCTGATGGCCTTGAGATAGAAGCTGTTTTTCAGTCTCTCGGTCCCAGCTTTGATGCACCTGTACTGACCTCGCCTTCTGGATGGCAGCGGGGTGAACAGGCAGTGGCTCGGGTGGTTGATGTCCTTGATGATCTTTATGGCCTTCCTGTAGCATCGGGTGGTGTAGGTGTCCTGGAGGGCAGGTAGTTTGCCCCCGGTGATGCGTTGTGCAGACCTCACTACCCTCTGGAGAGCCTTACGGTTGAGGGCGGTGCAGTTGCCATACCAGGCGGTGATACAGCCCGCCAGGATGCTCTCGATTGTGCATCTGTAGAAGTTTGTGAGTGCTTTTGGTGACAAGCCAAATTTCTTCAGCCTCCTGAGGTTGAAGAGGCACTGCTGCGCCTTCCTCACGATGCTGTCTGTGTGAGTGGACCAATTCAGTTTGTCTGTGATGTGTATGCCGAGGAACTTAAAACTTGCTACCCTCTCCACTACTGTTCCATCGATGTGGATGGGGGGGTGTTCCCTCTGCTGTTTCCTGAAGTCCACAATCATCTCCTTAGTTTTGTTGACGTTGAGTGTGAGGTTATTTTCCTGACACCACACTCCGAGGGCCCTCACCTCCTCCCTGTAGGCCGTCTCGTCGTTGTTGGTAATCAAGCCTACCACTGTTGTGTCGTCCGCAAACTTGATGATTGAGTTGGAGGCGTGCATGGCCACGCAGTCGTGGGTGAACAGGGAGTACAGGAGAGGGCTCAGAACGCACCCTTGTGGGGCCCCAGTGTTGAGGATCAGCGGGGAGGAGATGTTGTTGCCTACCCTCACCACCTGGGGGCGGCCCGTCAGGAAGTCCAGTACCCAGTTGCACAGGGCGGGGTCGAGACCCAGGGTCTCGAGCTTGATGACGAGCTTGGAGGGTACTATGGTGTTGAATGCCGAGCTGTAGTCGATGAACAGCATTCTCACATAGGTATTCCTCTTGTCCAGATGGGTTAGGGCAGTGTGCAGTGTGGTTGAGATTGCATCGTCTGTGGACCTATTTGGGCGGTAAGCAAATTGGAGTGGGTCAAGGGTGTCAGGTAGGGTGGAGGTGATATGGTCCTTGACTAGTCTCTCAAAGCACTTCATGATGACGGATGTGAGTGCTACGGGCGGTAGTCGTTTAGCTCAGTTACCTTAGCTTTCTTGGGAACAGGAACAATGGTGGCCCTCTTGAAGCATGTGGGAACAGCAGACTGGTATAGGGATTGATTGAATATGTCCGTAAACACACCGGCCAGCTGGTCTGCGCATGCTCTGAGGGCGCGGCTGGGGATGCCGTCTGGGCCTGCAGCCTTGCGAGGGTTAACACGTTTAAATGTCTTACTCACTTCGGCTGCAGTGAAGGAGAGACCGCATGTTTCCGTTGCAGGCCGTGTCAGTGGCACTGTATTGTCCTCAAAGCAGGCAAAAAGTTATTTAGTCTGCCTGGGAGCAAGACATCCTGGTCCGTGACTGGGCTGGGTTTCTTCCTGTAGTCCGTGATTGACTGTAGACCCTGCCACATACCTCTTGTGTCTGAGCCGTTGAATTGAGATTCTACTTTGTCTCTGTACTGGCGCTTAGCTTGTTTGATAGCCTTGCGGAGGGAATAGCTGCACTGTTTGTATTCAGTCATGTTACCAGACACCTTGCCCTGATTAAAAGCAGTGGTTCGTGCCTTCAGTTTCACACGAATGCTGCCATCAATCCACGGTTTCTGGTTAGGGAATGTTTTAATCGTTGCTATGGGAACGACATCTTCAACGCACGTTCTAATGAACTCGCACACCGTATCAGCGTATTCGTCAATGTTGTTGTCTGACGCAATACGAAACATCTCCCAGTCCACGTGATGGAAGCAGTCTTGGAGTGTGGAGTCAGCTTGGTCGGACCAGCGTTGGACAGACCTCAGCGTGGGAGCTTCTTGTTTTAGTTTCTGTCTGTAGGCAGGGATCAACAAAATGGAGTCGTGGTCAGCTTTTCCGAAAGGGGGCGGGGCAGGGCCTTATATGCGTCGCGGAAGTTAGAGTAACAATGATCCAGGGTCTTTCCACCCCTGGTTGCGCAATCGATATGCTGATAAAATTTAGGGAGTCTTGTTTTCAGATTAGCCTTGTTAAAATCCCCAGCTACAATGAATGCAGCCTCCGGATAAATCGTTTCCAGTTTGCAGAGAGTTAAATAAAGTTCGTTCAGAGCCATCGATGTGTCTGCTTGGGGGGGGATATATACGGCTGTGATTATAATCGAAGAGAATTCTCTTGGTAGATAATGCGGTCTACATTTGATTGTGAGGAATTCTAAATCAGGTGAACAGAAGGATTTGAGTTCCTGTATGTTTCTTTCATCACACCATGTCACGTTGGCCATAAGACATACGCCCCCGCCCCTCTTCTTACCAGAAAGATGTTTGTTTCTGTCGGCGCGATGCGTGGAGAAACCCGCTGGCTGCACCGCTTCAGATTGCGTCTCTCCAGTTAGCCATGTTTCCGTGAAGCAAAGAACGTTACAGTCTCTGATGTCCCTCTGGAATGCTACCCTTGCTCGGATTTCATCAACCTTGTTGTCAAGAGACTGGACATTGGCAAGAAGAATGCTAGGGAGTGGTGCAAGATGTGCCCGTCTCCGGAGTCTGACCAGAAGACCGCTTCGTTTCCCTCTTTTTCTGAGTTTTTTTTTTTTTTTTTGGTCGCTGCATGTGATCCACTCGGTTACACTGGTTGTAAGGCAGAACACAGGATCCGCATCGCGAAAAACATATTCTTGGTCGTACTGATGGTGAGTTGACGCTGATCTTATATTCAGTAGTTCTTCTCGGCTGTATGTAAAGAAACCTAAGATGACCTGGGGTACTAGTGTAAGAAATAACACGTAAAAAAACAAAAAACTGCATAGTTTCCTAGGAACGCGAAGCGAGGCGGCCATCTCTGTCGGCGCCGGAAGTAGATCGGATCTAATCTGTGTCTTGTTTAGTGTTTTACGTATCGTAGACTCGTCAACAGAGATGGTAGCATGTTCCAGAGATTTCTATAAGTATTTAGCTGACACTAAGATACTTCTTAACCTCATTGAGTATTCTGCGCTGTGCTCTTGCAGTCATCTTTGCAGGACGGCCAATCCTAGGGTGAGTAGTAACTGTGCCGAACTTTCTCAATTGTCTTTATAGACAATTTGTCTTACTGTGGACTGATGAACATCAAGGCTTTTAGAGATACTTTTGTAACCCTTTCCAGATTTATGCAAGTCAACAATTCTTAATTCTTAATTCTGAGATCTCTGGTTCACATCAGGCAATGCTTTGTGTGAATAGCAAACTCAAATTGTGTGTTTTTTTTAATAGGGCAGCTCTAACCAACATCACCAATCTCGTCTCATTGATTGGACTCCAGGTTAGCGGACTTCTGACTCCAATTAGCTTTTGGAGAAATCATTAGCCTAGTGGTTCAAATTCTTTTTCCAACCTGCACTGTGAATGTTTAAATTATGTATTTTTCTTGTCTATATTGAATACAATAATTTGTGTGTTATTAGTTTAAGCAGACTGTGTTTGTTGTTGTGACTAATTTTATGACCAATTTCTGCAGAGATCCAGATAATTCCAAAGGGTTCACATACTTTCTCTTGCCACTGAATGTAAATGTGATATTTCAGTTTTGTTTTTTGTTTTGATAAATTAGCAAACATTTATAAAAAAGTTTTTGCTTTGTCATTATAGGGATATTGTGTGTGTAGATCGATGGAAAAAAAACTGTTTAAATACATTTTAGATTGAGGCTGTAACCTAACAAAATGTGGAACAAGTCAAGAGGGTCTTTATACTTTCCGAAGGCACTCTGTCATTGAAAATGTTCAGCAAATGATTGGAGTGATGACAGAACAGACAGGATGTAACAGATTGGTAGGTGCTCTAGCAATTGTTTAGTTAATGAAGCGACAGCAAGTGTGGATAGACACATTTTTTAAGAGGAGAAAGCATTTTTTTTTTAACAATAGGTTCCCAAATGAGGAAACTTCTCCACATGACACAGGGCTACATACTTTATATACTTGTGCCCGCGAACAAAAGGGACAAAGCTTGGAACGTCAATGGTAGCAGTCATATCTTATGACTTGAGCTACTTTGAATTCTGCAGTGTAGAACAAAGCCCTGGTAGCAGTGAGGATTTGAATGTCATCGTGATAGAGGTTGCTGTAACGTTGCATTGCTCCTAGACATCTTTTCAGAGTGCGAAAACGCACGGAAACTGCACAGCGGGAAGTCCTCTCCTGAATTTCTTTTATTTTTTATATTACCCCCTTTTCTAGCCCAATTTCGTGGTATCCAATTGTTAGTAGTTACTAGTTACTATCAGTGTGCCATTGATCTGGTAAACAATAGAGCAAACCGTGGCGGTACTTTGCCCAGCTTGTGCTGACTATTCATATAACATAGGAGGTCAAAGGTCATTCAAGGCCAAAGTTCTGGTTCTTTCCTGGTCCAGTGGAGGAAGAACTTGAGAAGTTTCCTCGAACCACAGATCTAGGATCAGATTATCCTAACCCCAATCCAAACCCTTAATCTTATTGGGACAGAAGAATATCTGACTCTGGACCAGCGGTTATTAAGGGCAATTCAACTTCGGAGTGAGGGGTTACAGGGCTTGGGGTCGCTATGCATTTATCTCCCTTCTCCACCTTGAAGCAGCCACAGTGCAGGCTTGCAGGATGGCAAAGAGAATCCATCTGGTGAGCGTCCATACGAGCCTGTAGGTATAGGAAGGACATGGGACTAGTAAGGGACATGGTTTACAAGCACTGGCTTGTTTTAACCTACCTACAGTAACGGAGACCAACACATTCCACATAGGCTATGTGGAGCTTCACAGTCACCATGACTACCCATTCTCATGTCTGAGCAAGAAGTGTTCAAGCCAAAAGTGAGGCCAGCAGGCTCATGCCAAGGTGAGTCATCTGTGTGTGTGTGTGTGTGTGTGTGTGTGTGTGACACAGTATCACAAACAAACGGAGTAACATTGCAACACACTTTGCTTCTGGTATGTCTTCTCTCTCTCTCTCTGTTTGCTCTCTAATTTAATTCAATCCTCGTGCTGTTGATTTGCTGAAGATGGCAGTGATGTCCTGCTATGGGCCATGTAACCATGCGGAATGTGACTGGGGTGTATGTCTGTCTGGCTAGGAGGAGTGACAAGAGGCACCGAGGTTGGGACGAGGGCAACGACTTACCTTGGCTCTGGTTGGCTCTCCTTGGCTCTGGTTGGCTCTCCTTGGCTCTGGTTGGCTCTCCTTGGCTCTGGTTGGGACCTACTGGGGATAGAGTGTTAGTATGGAAGCCTGAATGTACTCAAAACATTTTCTCTGTCCATCAACATGACAAAATAGGAGTGTCACCACACACACACACACACACACAAACCCCAAATCCTTCCCCTGGTTTGACATAGAGATAAAGTGGTGGTAGCCATCCTTCCTGTAAAGTGATACAACATACAGATACAAGACCTCATCCTCTGCCGTCAGGTTAATCATAGTGACATGGAGAATCCCCACAGATCTATCATCCCTGATAAAAAAAAACACCTTTCCCTCTTGAAACCTTGTGTCAGCCAGCAGCTCACATGAGACACGTTCCTTGCCCCTGCCTGCACCATTCTTTAGTATGATGCTTAGAGACTTGGTCATAATGGCAGATGGTTACTGTGTCGCCTCAGCCTGAGTCAGGGCAGAGCTCCTAATGGACAAAGAATAGGAAGTCAAATAATTAGTACCAGACTATATGCAGCATCTTTTATATATGTCATTTCCTGTTTACGTTCAGAGCCAGGGCAGGCACATTCTTTAAGTGGCCCCTCTCTTGCTGGTGGAAAATGTGTATTTTTCAGATCGCTGATTAGAGACTAATTTACCAATTAAAAAAAAAAAAAATGTCGTTGACATGGGCTAATTGAGTGACTGTCAGTGACTGGTTTAAGAGGAAATCTGCTGATGCGCTACCACATTTCACCGTGTGTATTCTACTATTCTAACTGTCAATAGCGAGTTGAGACCCAGGCCCTGATCAGAAGGACCTATAGCGCTTTTACAGCACCAACAGCTTGTCGTGATTGTATTGTAACCAACAATTCCTCTGACTTGTTATATAAAACTCGTATTTTATATATTGTATGAATACTTTTAACTTTACATAGAACACTCTAAATACACAAATACATGTTCCCGAAATGAGTATATATATGTTAGCAAGAGCAAGACGGAATATGCACTGAAATCAGTGGCTATCAGATGCTGTTTAAGATGAGGGAGGACAATTTCTATTCATGAGCATGGCCTTATTTCTATTACAGCATATTGGATGACTGTCATTCATATTCCATTCACTTAGTTCAATGTAACATCAATAGGTTTAGGTTACTCCATGATACTCAAATTCAAGTATGTTTATCCCTGTTTTTTTCCATTTAATTGGCGGAATGAATGATCACATGTAAAACACACAGCCAAGTTGTATGCCTTCTCGCATCGTTGTCACCATATTATCTAAAGTGTTCAGTCAGTAAGCAGTTACACCAGTGGGCCCCGGGGGCAATAAATTAGTAAAACTAAAAGCTTACCTGGACTTGAAAGAGTTCCAGTGTTGTGTTGGATTGTTATAGCCAGCTAGCTAACATAGCATCCCTCTGTTATAGCCAGCTAGCTAACATAGCATCCCCCTGTTATAGCCAGCTAGCTAACATAGCATCCCCCTGTTATAGCCAGCTAGCTAACATAGCATCCCCCTGTTATAGCCAGCTAGCTAACATAACATAGCATAGCAAACATAGCCCCTGTTATAGCCAGCTAGCTAACATAGCATCCCCCATAGCATCCCTCTGTTATAGCCAGCTGTTATAGCCAGCTAGCAAACATAGCATCCCTCTGTTATAGCAAACATAGCATCCCCTGTTATAGCCAGCTAGCTAACATAGCTAGCAAACATAGCATCCCTCTGTTATAGCCAGCTAGCAAACATAGCATCCCTCTGTTATAGCCAGCTAGCAAACATAGCATCCCTCTGTTATAGCCAGCTAGCTAACATAGCATCCCTCTGTTATAGCCAGCTAACATAGCTAACATAGCATCCCTCTGTTATAGCCAGCTAGCCAACATAGCATCCCTCTGTTATAGCCAGCTAGCTAACATAGCATCCCTCTGTTATAGCCAGCTAGCCAACATAGCATCCCTCTGTTATAGCCAGCTAGCAAACATAGCATAACATAGCCCTCTGTTATAGCCAGCTAGCTAGCCAACATAGCATCCCTCTGTTATAGCCAGCTAGCTAGCCAACATAGCATCCCTCTGTTATAGCCAGCTAGCAAACATAGCATCCCTCTGTTATAGCCAGCAGCAAACATAGCATCCCTCTGTTATAGCCAGCTAGCAAACATAGCATCCCTCTGTTATAGCCAGCTAGCTAACATAGCAGCAAACATAGCCCTCTGTTATAGCCAGCTAGCTAACATAGCATCCCTCTGTTATAGCCAGCTAACATAGCTGTTAACATAGCATCCCTCTGTTATAGCCAGCTAGCCAACATAGCATCCCTCTGTTATAGCCAGCTAGCAAACATAGCATCCCTCTGTTATAGCCAGCTAGCAAACATAGCATCCCCTGTTATAGCCAGCTAGCATAGCAGTTATAGCCAGCTAGCAAACATAGCATCCCCTGTTATAGCCATAGCATCCCTCTGTTATAGCCAGCTAGCAAACATAGCATCCCTCTGTTATAGCCAGCTAGCCAACATAGCATCCCTCTGTTATATCCCTCTGTTATAGCCAGCTAGCAAACATAGCATCCCTCTGTTATAGCCAGCTAGCCAACATAGCATCCCTCTGTTATAGCCAGCTAGCTAACATAGCATCCCTCTGTTATAGCCAGCTAGCTGTTATAGCCAAGCAAACATAGCATCCCTCTGTTATAGCCAGCTAGCTAACATAGCATCCCTCTGTTATAGCCAGCTAGCAAACATAGCATCCCTCTGTTATAGCCAGCTAGCTAACATAGCATCCCTCTGTTATAGCCAGCTAGCAAACATAGCTAGCTAACATATATAGCCAGCTAGCTAACATAGCCCTCTGTTATAGCCAGCTAGCTAACATAGCATCCCTCTGTTATAGCCAGCTAGCTAACATAGCATCCCTCTGTTATAGCCAGCTAACATAGCTAACATAGCATCCCTCTGTTATAGCCAGCTAGCTAACATAGCATCCCTCTGTTATAGCCAGCTAGCCAACATAGCATCCCTCTGTTATAGCCAGCTAGCAAACATAGCAACATAGCATCCCCTGTTATAGCCAGCTGTTAGCCAACATAGCATAACATAGCCCCCTGTTATAGCCAGCTAGCCAACATAGCATCCCCCTGTTATAGCCAGCTAGCCAACATAGCATCCCCCTGTTATAGCCAGCTAGCAAACATAGCATCCCTCTGTTATAGCCAGCTAGCAAACATAGCATCCCTCTGTTATAGCCAGCTAGCTGTTATAGCCAGCTAGCAAACATAACATAGCATAACCATCTGTTATAGCCAGCTAGCTAACATAGCATCCCTCTGTTATAGCCAGCTAGCTAACATAGCATCCCTCTGTTATAGCCAGCTAGCAAACATAGCATCCCCTGTTATAGCCAGCTAGCCAACATAGCATAGCATCCCCTGTTATAGCCAGCTAGCCAACATAGCATCCCCCTGTTATAGCCAGCCAGCCAACATAGCATCCCCCTGTTATAGCCAGCTAGCAAACATAGCATCCCTCTGTTATAGCCAGCTGTTATAGCCAGCCAACATAGCAGCCAGCTAGCAACCCCCTGTTATAGCCAGCTAGCCAACATAGCATCTGTTATAGCCCCCTGTTATAGCCAGCTAGCCAACATAGCATCCCCCTGTTATAGCCAGCTAGCAAACATAGCATCCCTCTGTTATAGCCAGCCAGCCAACATAGCAGCCAACAACATAGCATCCCCTGTTATAGCCAGCTAGCCAACATAGCATCCCCCTGTTATAGCCAGCTAGCAAACATAGCATCCCTCTGTTATAGCCAGCTAGCTAACATAGCATCCCCCTGTTTGAGCAGGGTGCTTTAGTAGGCTAAACTAGCTAGTTGCATTTGCTAGTTAAGTAAGTGAAACTGAAGGGGGAAAAATGACATCTCTCTCTTGCTTTTCTTTAATTTTGGAAGAAATGAATTTGTTAACTGTCTTTTTCTCTCTTTGAGTCAACTACCCACCACATTTTATGCACTGCAGTGCATCAATTACAGTAGCCTCAGCAGCACTCTGTAGGGTAGCACCATGGTGTATCTGGGGGACATCTAGCTTCCATCCTCTTCTGGGTACATTGACTTCAATACAAAACCTAAGAGGCTGATGGTTCTCACCCCCTTCCATAGACTTACACAGTAATTATGACAACTTCCAGAGGATGTCCTCCAACCTATCAGAGCTCTAGCAGCGTGAGCTGACATGTTGTCCACCCAATCAAAGGATCAGAGAATGAATTTAGTACTGAAAGCATAAGCTACAGCTAGCTAGCACTGCAGTGCATAAAATGTGGTGGGTAGTTGACTCAAAGAGAGAAAAAGACAGTTAACAAATTCATTTCTTCAAATTCATTTCTTCAGCAGTACCTATCAGAGGTGACTAAGGTCAGAGAGAGTCACACAGAGGGCACTGGCTTTAACACTACGGTCTTGTTTAACCAGATAAAAAGGTCATTCAGGAGGCTATAGAAGGTGCATCTTTATAACCCTTGTTTGAATTCAACAATTCACACCGACTGGCATGTTACGCATTCATTTTAATACTATACCATATGGGGTTACTAGTGTAAGCTCCCTGAGATTCCGATATGACTTGCAGCATCTCCATGAGCTCTGTGATGTAATGGACTCTACAGCTCTCGCTCGCTCTCTCATTGGCTGCCCCCTGGTGGAGAGATTCTACAATGTTTTACCCCCTTATGACAGATGCAATATCATGGGATCAGTTACATGAATCAAAGGTACCTTTAAAAAAAACAAGAGCCTTCACATCACTTATGTAAGTAGATGCATTTATTTGCCACTTCTCAATATAACAATATACTTGCATACCTATCCTGCGGTCAATTTAACACAATGAACCTGATATTGTTTTAAGTGGTTCCAAACATCTTCCATTTAAGAATGATGGAGGCCACTGTGTTCTTGGGTACCTTCAAAGATGTAGAATTTATTTTGGTGCCGTTCCCCAGATCTGCACCTCGACACAATCCTGTCAAGAGCTCTACGGCCATTTCCTTCCACTTCATAGTAAATGTCAGAGCAAAAACGAAGCTCTCAACTGTGGTACCTTGAAATAGACAGGTGTGTGCCTTTTCAAACTCCTGTCCAATCAATTGAATTTACCACAGGTGGACTACAATCAAGTTGTAGAAACATCAAGGATGATCAATGGAAACAGGATGCATCTAAGCTCAATTTCGAGTCTCACAGCAAAGGGTCTGACTACTTATGTAAATAAGGTACATTTTTAAAATATTTAATACATTTGCAAACATTTCTAAAAACCTGTTTTTGCTTTGTCATTATGGGGTATTGCGTGTAGATTGGTGAGGGAAAATAATAATTTAATCCATTTTAGAATAAGGCTGTAACGTAACAAAATGGGTAAAAAGTCAAGGGGTCTGAATACTTTCCGAATGCACTGTATATCCTTCACAATATACTGTATTTACCTCAACAGAATATAATGTATAGCTCAACACTACATTCAGTTGTGTCCAACGATGTAGCCCAGGATTATGTTGGAATAGGAGATATTACCCTGCTGAAATAAATATTTTTATTCAATGACAAACCTAACAAAATGACACAGTAGGCTATACAGTTCTGACATAATTCAGCACTTTTATTTATATCTACTCAGAGGCACGGATACAATTGAAAAGGGCTACTCCCTCCACTACGTGTGCCCACAAGTGACTTCCGACTGGAGTCTGTGACGTGTATCCACTAAGCTGGGACAGAAGCAGTAGCACCACACGCGGACACACTGCTTCTCACTCCTCAATCGCTTCATATAAAAGATTGTTATCATTTACAGAGAGAGAAGAAAAAAAAGAGAAAGCGATTCGAACAAGTTTATTCTCCTTTGACAACGGTATTCACCTCGAGATACATTCTCTCGTCACTTGAACCAGAATGGTGGAACATATGCTGCTTACACGTCCTATACAGTTACCCAGAAGCCTTAGCTTTGTGTCCTCTAAGGTTTTTTACACTACTAACAACGTGATATTTCATATCAGTCTCAAAGATTTGATCTTTGGGGGCTAGAAACCTTAAAATAATAAAACATGTTAAATTAACTTAAAATCATATTAGTAACATAACCCATTCTCCAACTGGCTCCTCTAAAATCCTTTCTGTGAAATCTCCACCAGAGTCCAAGCAGAGGTCTTCAAAAACTTTGTCCATGTCGTGTTTCCCATGGGTTAGGAAAAAACACAAACATACCTGCAAATGTCTTGACATATAACCCCTACCCCTCCTTAAAATCACAAGACTCCAGTCCTGAAAAGTCACAGAGTCCGGTATAACGTAACTGTTAAGGGCAGACAGAAACTACGACTAACTAGACACAACATTGTCTAACCGATGGTCGACTCAGAGACACTCAGAGACACTAATTGAGACATACTGTTGAAATATACAATGTTCTGGCAACAAAATACTGCACAGCTACAAAAAAAAGTTCTAAATAAAATGCGGAGGTATATATACAGGAGTTAGGGGATTGGTTCCTTCCTTTGTCCCAATAGTTTCCTATATCTGGTGTCAGTTGCCTATAGAAGTAGCCTTCATGTGCCCTAGAAATCGCAGATGACATTGCTTCCACTGTTAATATGCAGCCTACAATGAAGTAATTTTGTAACTAGGAACCTGCATACTGCTCGTTGGTATCACTGCTCTCTTTATTAAGCTTTACGTATCGTCCTCAAGGCCTTCGTCAAAGCTCTCTTTTATTTCCCCCTCATCTTATCCAACTGTTACCATGCACCTGCAACAAAGACAGCTCAGATGTGTGAGTGCCTTTTCAATTTTGTAACCAGAAACTCAACATTTTCTTTTAGCTAATAATTTGTGTTCAAATGTGTGTAAATCTGTGTTTCCAAATCAAAATAATTAAGTGGTTATCATGCATTGTAATGTATTTACAAATTAAAGTGATCTCGCCCCGCCCTAAAAGCACCTTTGTCTGTTAACGCGTGCACTGTGGCTGACATTGACAAACATATACTTTCACATCAGTCTATTTGGCACGCTTCTTCCTATACAAAGTCAAAATGATTCATCGGGGTCAGCTGACATGAAACCTAGAGAATAAGCATACACATAATAGGAGAACAAAGCCTGACATTGAACAGTGTGATCAGCTGATTTATATGGACCCCACATCCTATGGCCCCCACATCCTATGGCCCCCACATCCTATGGCCCCAACATCCTGTGGCCCCCACATCCTGTGGACCCCACATCTGTCCTATGTGATTGCTCTAAGAGACAGCATGTTTTCAGTAACCCCACCCCCCACTCTGCATGCTCATCTCCAGAGAGAGAAAACAGTGATGGTTCAGAGCTACTTCATAATGACACTCTTCCCGTCTATTCTATTCCAGTACAGAATCTTGGTTTGGTGTCCTGCGATAGACAAGTGATACTCATAAATCCCAACCATGTGAATGTAGTGGTCACTGTATTACAAGGAAAGGGAGGAAATACCTAGTCAGTTGTACAACTGAATGCATTCAGCTTAAATGTGTCTTCTGCATTTAACCCAACCCCTGTGATAGCATCCCAGCCTAAAGACGTCTATTAGCAGAGCTAAACTATGTAGTGAACAGAAAATACTGCAGAACTGTAAATCAAAAAGACGGAGCAAAATGCTGTGTGTTGACGATGTCCCTAATGACACCTAAAACGGACAAAACAGTGGTTCTGTCATGCCAAATAGTGTGCCCCTCTAAACCATTAGCGTCCGTTGCTATATCTATTTGGCCAGGGGGGGGGCACACTATTTGGCACGATGGCTCCAACAACAACCTTTTGTTTCTGATTGAGGGTCGAAGACAATTGACCAATTCTTTTAGTTGATGATTAGGTCAGATTGAGCTGTAGTGTCAAACCAGCTCATGATTTGTCCTGTACGTTGATGCATAGATCTAAAGGGCTCTGGTAGGGGAAGTACCTTAATGACCCCAGTTGTCCTAGACTTGTTAAGCTGTGGAACAGCACGTGAATTTAAACCAGCACTCCTGAACATAGGATCTTTACAACAAAAAAGTTCCATACCCTGCACCCTTGAGTACAATTTCCAATAAATCGCAACTTTGTGAATCTTTATATAAATATGCGTAATGCGGTGTACTGTGTGTAACATACAGTCAACAAGGGCTAAATACAATAGTATGGCTATCTTCCCAATGCAACGGCTGTACTTGGGGTGCTTTGACCAATGCTACAGAGCCAATACCACAGGGTCCATTTAGGAGACCTCCCAGGCAAGGTGGACCACCTTCAGTGTCTCAGGGCTTAGTGAGATGTCTGCAAGTCACCACATCAACAGCATCTATTGCACAGCCAAATCCTTGGCCTATCCCATGCCAAAGCCCCCCCCACACACACCTCTTTCAGACATTGTGCTGCACTCAACAACAACGAGCTGACAATTAGCACAAGCAACATTAACAATTAATCCCTTGACAATTGAAATAAATGAATGAACCCTAGTCCAAACTGGTGGACCCATCCACTTATGAGCTAAACCTCCTCACTTCCTCAATTGGAAGTGAGGTTGACAGAACTCCTCTGCGAGTAGATTCAGACGAATAAGAGTGTACCAGTAGGATGGAAGAGCTCCTAATGTGACCCCCACCTTTAATAATCAAGGGACAATGGAGCTCAGGAAAGCCATAGCAACAACTTGATGTGTGGGACAGATTTGAAATAAAAGTAAGCTTTGTTTTGGACTTGCCACCTCCATCCACTCTAACAGAGCTCTGCTGTGGGCTAGGATACTGCAACCATTCACCGCCACATGATATTCCAAGGCAACATGTTTCTATTTGGTTCATACCGATATTAGATGGACCAGGAAATATTCATCTATTTCAGGGTTCATAGGAGATGTATTTCTGAGCTGAGAGATACCTTAGGAGGCAGCCGGGTGACATCAATTTGAACCAAAATGAGGACAAACTAAATGATGATTCCCTACATAGTGCATTACACATGACTAGGGTCCATGGTACACAATTACCATGAACATACATGACAACTCAACACACACACACAGAGAGACACAGAGTGAGGAGAGAATAAGAAAATCTGAACAATAAACAACACGTGTCAAATTAAAAGTTAAAGTGTATGAATGCTGTATCCTCCAGTCGCTCGGCGTGATAGGCAGGCCCCAGGACACCTGTGCTCTCCACGAATCAGGGCAATGCTATCACATCACACAACCCTGACTGGTCGTCCCTTCCGAGGTCAAGAAGTCCTCTGTCCAATACCATGCCCACCCCCCTCCGACAATCCCACAGCAACCCAAAGGATTATTTCTCCCTAAAATGCCATCTATTGCCGTGGCCATTTCGTGGGAATGAGCGTTTAAGAGTAGATAGTGATGACCTCGCGGCCGCCCCCGCGGACCAGGAGGACCCGGTTGAGACCCTCAAGCAGAACCTCCAGGAACTCCATGTCTGAGACGCCAGGGGTCAAGGAAGAAACCAGTCACATTACATGACACGAAATGCTATGTGGGCTAAAGCAAGAGGGACTGGTTTGGCAGATGATTGGATGGCTTTTAAACATCTTCGAAATATGGGTGTGGCTATGATCCGTAAATTGAAAGCAGATCACTACCTGAAATCTACTTCACAAAATGTAAATAATCCATCCAAATTTTGCCAAGTAGTGAAAGGTTTGGAGTACAGAAAAGATGCATAGCTTCCGAATTGTTGGTCGACACACAGATTGTAACTGAGAGAAAGTGCATTCTGAAAGCCTTGAACCAGCATTTTCTAGAAGCAGGCAGTTTATTTGAAAAGGTATAATTGAGCCCCCTATAAATGTACCTGCCACCCCTGTGCTCTCCTTCACCAGGTTCTCCTTTTCATCCTTCTCTGTTTCAGAAGTTTATAAAGCCCTGCAAGAAATGGATTTTAAAACATCCCCCGGCCCTGATGATCTAGACCCCTCTCCTACACCTAGCCGCAGACATCATTGCGCCCCCCTTAACATGTATTTTTAATCTTGCGCTTGATGTTATGGAAATCTGCTTTTGTACTGCCTCTCCTGAAAGGTGGAGATCCTTCGCTACTTGACAACTATCGACCCATATCAAAATTGTCTGTACTGTCAAAGGTACTGGAGTCCTTAGTTAGTAGGCAGTTGAAGACCTACTTCCAAGAAAACAACATCTTAAATGGAATGCAATCAGCTTTTAGTTCCGGCCACAGCACTGTTTCAGCAACATTGAAGGTTTTAAATGACAGCCACTGTGCTCTTGATAGGACGTTACATTGTGTGTCTGTTTTTATTGATTGTCGAAGGCTTTTGACACTGTGGACCATGCTGTGTTAGTATAAAGGTTCAAATGTTGTGGAATTACTGGTCATGTTCTAGATTGGTTTATAAATTACCTATCAAATTGTACACAATGTGTATAATGAGTCCATAGAGGTGTGCTCAGGTGTTCCGCAAGGTTCTATTTTGGGCCCACTGTTGTTCATTTTGTACATCAACAACATTTGGGGATCTTGTTGAAACAGAGGATGTTCATTTTTATGCAGATGATACTGTTCTTTATTCAAGTGGTAGTAGTTTATCTTTAGCTTTTGAAAATGCCCAAAGAGCATTTAACATCATACAACATAATCTGTATGATTAAAAGCTAATTCTAAATTCAGGTAAAACCAAATGCATGGTATTTTCAAATGCCAGGCATGTTACAAATCATGTCATTGCTACATTGGCTGGACCTACTATAGAGCAAGTTAAAGTGTACAAATATTTGGGTGTGTGGGTTGATGACAAGCTGAGCTTCACTGTGCATGTAGAGAACTTGATAAGGAAGCTCAAGCTGAAAATAGGATTTTATTACCGGCATAAGGCTTGTTTTTCTTTTGATGCCAGGAAGGAGCTGGTACGATGTACATTACTGTCGGTTTTAGATTTGAGTGCTGTTATATATATATATGCAGGCCTCAGCCACTACCCTGAGAGCACTTGATTCAGTGTATCATGCAGCCCTCAGGTTCATTACAAATCAGAAACGTCTAACACATCATTGTGATCTCTACAGCGCTGTTGGCTGGTTGTCATTGACCTTGCGTAGGCTTAAACACTGGTATACACTGATTTATAAGGCCATGTTGGGTCAAATGCCAGTTTCTCTCTGTTCTTTTTTAGTCAGTTCAGTAAATACATTTCAATTACGGTCCCATTCGGATTTGCTTCTAACAGTACCAAAAATTAGAACAGGTCATGGTAGAAATAGTTTCAGTTACTTAGCACCGTGGTCCTGGAATTCTCTCCTGAACATTTTAAAATGTGATGATCTAGTTTTGTTGGTGGAGTTTAAACACTTGATCGATGTATATATCATAGAAGATTTTCATAGATTTTAGGACAGCTGTTTTTAGTCAAGACGTTTGTGTTTTTAATATAATATGTAATTGTTGTACTGTATGTGTGTTTATAGTTTTATTTAATGTTGTGTTAGTGTATGTAAGTTGTTTTGTCTGAAACGTTGTTCCCCCTGCTACTATTGGACCAGGTCTCTCTTGGAAAAGAGATATTATCTCAATGAGAAAAAACCTGTATAAATCAAGGATACATTTTTAAAAATCACAGGGGTGGATACAGGTCACGTGACTGGTAAGAGGAAAGCTTCACCTGTATAGTTATATATTTTAAAATATTTTATTTAATCTTTATTTAAGCAGGTAGGCTAGTTGGTGAACAAGTTCTCATTTACAACTGTGACCTGGCCAAAATAAAGCAAAGCAGTTCGACACATACAGTTTGAGATACAACTCAACTATTAACAACCTCTGCAAAGAGATAATCCTCAACTGTGTCAGATTGATGACGATGCATTTGAAGTTAACTTCGGGTAAACATGTCCAACTAAGCAATGCACAATTCTACTGACATAAATAGTGAAAGTTGAATAAAACTGACATTTGTCTTTAAAAAGGATACAGTTCTCGTCACCCCCTCTGTTCTTGGGCGGTCCCGGCATGTTGAGCAGGACCAGGTGGGCTCCTTGTGACCTGTTCACCACCACCTCATTCAGCTTGACCGCAGTGTGCATCCGGCGTACGTTGGACTGGTTCCTATACCACACAATGGTGACAGTGAAGAGAGCAGGCTGAACACACCTCAACCCTGACCTTCGACCCTGACTTTTCCAATATTGACATTGAATCCTTACTAGAAATACGATGCTCAGCTCCAACTTTGACCAGTGATCCTTCGTGTATGTCATCAATGTATAAAACATGGTCTAAAATTAGGACTCAACCAACAACAGCTAATCTAAAAATCTGTCATTGTTCTCACTTGACACTAAATATTGGTAAGAAAATGCGATTTGTCAAAAATCAAAGCATTCAGTGATGATTGATAAAACACTTCTTGATAATATTGAGCAAATAGTTTGTATTGTGAGATTGGTAGCCTTGAACACAAAGAGATGAGAACACGAAGCAGGACCGCTGGGTGGCTATGATAGCGAAGCCTTAGGCGTTATCATTATTAGAGATCAGGATGGTAGTCGAAGCAGCGTCATACTTCACATAGCAGCCGTGGCAGGAGGGGTCTGGTGTACTGACTAACACAATGGGTAAAGCCTGTGGGTATGAAATATTCCGAATGCTGATTGGTTGACAGCCATGGTATATCAGACCGTATACCACGGGTATGACAAAACATGTATTTTTACTGCTCTAATTACGTTGGTAACCAGTTTATAATGGCAATAAGGCACCTCAGGAGTTTGATATATGGTCAATATACCACGGCTAAGGGCTGTGTCCAGGCACTCTGCGTTGCATCGTGACTAAGAACAGCCCTGAGCCTTGGTATATTGGGCATATACCACACCTTGGAACTTATTGCTTCAGTATAATACTGTGTTGTATACACAGCACTCCACTATTCAACTTGTTCTTTAATTGACCAGTTCAATATGAGATTGGGTGCAATATTGAAAAGCCCTTCTTGAGTTAGAGCGAACAGCAAAGCAAATAAAATAAAATGCAGAGCATGATATGAATGGCTTGAAGCTGAATAAAACACATCACTAATACAACGAGGCACTTCCAAAAAACTGCTGTTTTCCATCCAGTTGAGATTTGACAGTGTAAGGACAATATCAGACTGATTGTAATTACCAATTGAAATGGATTTTGATCCCCTAATAGACTTTGGATCTGGTCTCTATACTAGACAACAAGGCATTAACAGTATTGTTTGCTATGACTAAGGTCTGTGTATGGAAAGCACAATTTTTGGTTGCACCTGCTCCATAACATGATGCAACCACATGCAAATTAACTCTCGGGAGGTCCTTCCAGGTTAACCCTCGGGAGGTCCTTCCAGGTTAACTCTCGGGAGGTCCTTCCAGGTTAACTCCTTCCAGGGAGGTCCTTCCAGGTTAACTCTCGGGAGGTCCTTCCAGGTTAACTCTCGGGAGGTCCTTCCAGGTTAACTCTCGGGAGGTCCTTCCAGGTTACTCTCGGGAGGTCCTTCCAGGTTAACTCGGGAGGTCCTTCCAGGTTAACTCTCGGGAGGTCCTTCCAGGTTAACTCTCGGGAGGTCCTTCCAGGTTAACTCTCGGGAGGTCCTTCCAGGTTAACTCTCGGGAGGTCCTTCCAGGTTAACTCCGGGAGGTCCTTCCAGGTTAACTCTCGGGAGGTCCTTCCAGGTTAACTCTCGGGAGGTCCTTCCAGGTTAACTCTCGGGAGGTCCTTCCAGGTTAACTCTCGGGAGGTCCTTCCAGGTTAACTCTCGGGAGGTCCTTCCAGGTTAACTCTCGGGAGGTCCTTCCAGGTTAACTCTCGGGAGGTCCTTCCAGTTTAACTCTCGGGAGGTCCTTCCAGTTTAACTCGGGAGGTCCTTCCAGTTTAACTCTCGGGAGGTCCTTCCAGTTTTAGGTCCTTCCAGTTTCTCGGGAGGTCCTTCCAGTTTAACTCTAGGGAGGTCCTTCCAGTTTAACTCTAGGGAGGTCCTTCCAGTTTAACTCTAGGGAGGTCCTTCCAGTTTAACTCTAGGGAGGTCCTTCCAGTTTAACTCTAGGGAGGTCCTTCCAGTTTAACTCTAGGGAGGTCCTTCCAGTTTAACTCTAGGGAGGTCCTTCCAGTTTAACTCTAGGGAGGTCCTTCCAGTTTAACTCTAGGGAGGTCCTTCCAGTTTAACTCTAGGGAGGTCCTTCCAGTTTAACTCTAGGGAGGTCCTTCCAGTTTAACTCTAGGGAGGTCCTTCCAGTTTAACTCTAGGGAGGTCCTTCCAGGTTAACTCTCGGGAGGTCCTTCCAGGTTAACTCTCGGGAGGTCCTTCCAGTTTAACTCTAGGGAGGTCCTTCCAGTTTAACTCTAGGGAGGTCCTTCCAGTTTACGAGACAAATGTTGGGAGGAATGGGATATGGCTGGGAGGTAAACAAGATGAAGGATAGAGCAACAGGCATACACATGCACACAGCCTATGGCAAAATGAAATGTGACTTACAGACTCTCCCACTCTCTAGAAGGAGGAAAACGAGACAAAACAACAAACAGGCTTAGACACTTTCCAGAAACCCCTGGTGTATCTACTGTAGCACAGTTAAACACAGACACCCCTGGTATATCTACTGTAGCACAGCTAAACACAGACATCCCTGGTGTATCTACTGTAGCACAGCTAAACACAGGTGTATCTACTGTAGCACAGCTAAACACAGACACCCCTGGTGTATCTACTGTAGCACAGTTAAACACAGTGCTTTCCTAATTTTAGCGGGATGGTTCCAGTCAGATGTTTTCACAGCTCAAAATGTACTGTAGTCAAGAGGTGGGAAAAACAAATCGGACAAAGTAACTCTCTCTTTTAAATGTATGTTCTCCATTATTAGCCTTTGTGAGTCAGGTCCAGTATAGTGTCGTAATAATGTTGTGGCTTGTTTGATTTTAGGCTGTGTATTCAACTAGACGTTCTATCTGCCCTTTGAGATGGTGGGTTCAGAGAGACAAAGACATGGTCATTAGTCCAAACGGTGCATGTGATGCTCTGCGTGGTGGAGCCATGCATTGGATGTGCCCACACACAGTTACACAGTCGACATGCCAACGCAGCCTGAACACACACCATGCAGAACGTGTAACCATTTAAAAAAAGGGGTTCTACAGATGGTTGAGATACTTGCTGAAGAGTCATTGGCTACTGCATTTTGGATCTGGAAGGATGAAGGATAAGAGTAGTGGTTGACTTACGGCTTCATGTTGAAGAGGTCGCGCACACCCATGTTGACCTCGGAGCGGTTGCGGTTGCGCTCGGAGAGGAACTTATCCTTGGTCCACGTCATGTGGACTCGGTCAGGGCCGGTGTCAGGCTTGTCGTTGAGCGCGGCATGGGACGCCGTGTTTCTGTCGTGGATCAGCTGGGCCTGAAGGAGACGGAAATGATGAGGGACAGAGACACACCGACAGACAGACAGTGGCAGAGAGACAGAGACAGACCGAGAGAGACAGAGACAGACTCACCGAGAGACAGACAGAGACCCAGAGACATACAGTGGGGAGAACAAGTATTTGATACACTGACGATTTTGCAGGTTTCCCTACTTACAAAGCATGTAGAGGTCTGTAATTTGTATCATAGGTACACTTCAACTGTGAGAGACGGAATCTAAAACAAAAATCCAGAAAATCACATTGTATGATTTTTAAGTAATTCATTTGCATTTTATTGCATGGCATAAGTATTTGATCACCTACCAACCAGTAAGAATTCCAGCTCTCACAGACCTGTTAGTTTTTCTTTAAGAAGCCTCCTGTTCTCCACTCATTACCTGTATTAACTGCACATGTTTGAACTCGTTACCTGTATAAAAGACACCTGTCCACACACTCAATCAAACATAGTCCTACCTCTCCACAATGGCCAAGACCAGAGAGCTGTGTAAGGACATCAGGGGTAAAATTGTAGACCTGCACAAGAATGGGATGGGCTACAGGACAATAGGCAAGCAGCTTGGTGAGAAGGCAACAACTATTGGCGCAATTATTAGAAAATGGAAGAAGTTCAAGATGATGGTCAATCACCCTCGGTCTGGGGCTCCATGCAAAATCTCACCTCCTGGGGCATCAATGATCATGAGGAAGCCCAGAACTACACGGCAGGACCTGGTCAATGACCTGAAGAGAGCTGGGACTACAGTCTCAGAGAAAACCATTAGTAACACACTCCACCGTCATGGATTAAAATCCTGCAGCGCACGCAAGGTCCCCCTGCTCAAGCCAGCGCATGTCCAGGCCCGTCAGAAGTTTGCCAATGACCATCTGGATGATCCAGAGGAGGAATGTGAAAAGGTCGTGTGGTTTGATGAGACAAAAAAAGAGATTTTTGGTCTAAACTCCACTCGCCGTGTTTGGAGGAAGAAGAAGGATGAGTACAACCCCAAGAACACCATCCCATCCGTGAAGCATGGAGGTGGAAACATCATTCTTTGGGGATGCTTTTCTGCAAAGGGGACAGGACGACTGCACCGTATTGAGGGGAGGATGGATGGGGCCATGTATCGCGAGATCTTGGCCAACAACCTCCTTCCCTCAGTACGAGCATTGAAGATGGGTCATGGCTAGTCTTCCTGAAACACACAGCCAGGGCAACTAAGGAGTGGCTCTGTAATTAGCATCTCAAGGTCCTGGAGTGGCCTAGGCAGTCTCCAGACCTGAACCCAATAGACAATCTTTGGAGGGAGCTGAAAGTCCATATTGCCAGCAACAGCCCCGAAACCTGAAGGATCTGGAGGTCTGTATGGAGGAGTGGGCCAAAATCCCTGCTGCAGTGTGTGCAAACCTGGTCAAGAACTACAGGAAACATATGATCTCTATAATTGCAAACAAATGTTTCTGTACCAAATATTAAGTTCTGCTTTTCTGATGTATCAAATACAAATATGTATTAAATATGAGAGAGAGAGAGAGAGAGAGAGAGAGAGAGAAAGACAGACAGTGACAGAGAGACAAAGAGATAGAGACGGAAGAAGAGCGAGAGAGAGATTTCCAGAGTGGAAGAGACTAAACTATAGAGTTCCACAAACCTGGTAGTCAGAAAGACACCACTCATGCAGTCAACTCACATAGCAAAAACACATGTTACATCACAATAAACATGAATGACATGGAAAGTACACAGGGTTACAGTCATACCCAAATCTATGATGTGCAAAGTGTTCTTTACACAGGCCAATAGCCCTTTGGTAAGGAGTGAGATAACATGCTAGTTGGAGCTATGACACTGAGACAGAGTGAAGATCCACGGGTGGACGGAGTGGAGATCCACGGGGAATGAACCAGGTGGGGGGTGGATGGAGTGGAGATCCACGGGGAATGAACCAGGTGGGGGGGTGGACGGAGTGGAGATCCACGGGAATGAACCAGGTGGGGGTGGAGTGGAGATCCACGGGGAATGAACCAGGTGGGGGGTGGATGGAGTGGAGATCCACGGGGAATGAACCAGGTGGGGGTGGACGGAGTGGAGATCCACGGGGATGAACCAGGTGGGGGTGGATGGAGTGGAGATCCACGGGAATGAACCAGGTGGGGGGTGGACGGAGTGGAGATCCACGGGGAATGAACCAGGTGAAGGGGGTGGGGTGGGGGGGTGGACGGAGGAGGGAGAGATGAACCAAAGGAGGATGACACCACGGTGCACTTGATGACGCATGCTGAAAGAGGTGAGTCCATGATGTCCATAGGCTCACTACGGTGAGTAACCTACACAGCCACAGTCACTATCTGCCATAGTGGGTCTATCCGGGGGGCGACTTTAATTGGACATTTTGACTAGACTTTATCTTACTTCAGGTCCTTGACTTCTAGCAGCTGTGGCTGTGTAAGCGTGGTCTCTGAGGGTTGGTGACTGGGGGTAATGGTGATACTGGTCTCTGGTGGTTGGTGACTGGGGGGTAATGGTGATGCTGCTCTCTGAGGGTTGGTGACTAGGGGGTAATGGTGATGCTGGTCTCTGGTGGTTGGTGACTAGGGGTAATGGTGATGCTGGTCTCTGGTGGTTGGTGTCTGGGGTGGTAATGGTGATGCTGGTCTCTGGTGGTTGGTGACTGGGGGGTAATGGTGATGCTGATCTCTGGTGGTTGATGACTGGGGGGTAATGGTGATGCTGGTCTCTGTTGGTTGATGACTGAGGGGGTAATGGTGATGCTGGTCTCTGTTGGTTGATGACTGGGGGTAATGGTGACGCTGGTCTCTGTTGGTTGATGACTGGGGGGTAATGGTGATGCTGGTCTCTGTTGGTTGATGACTGGGGGTAATGGTGATGCTGGTCTCTGGTGGTTGATGACTGGGGGTAATGGTGATGCTGGTCTCTGGTGGTTGATGACTGGGGGTAATGGTGATGCTGGTCTCTGGTGGTTGATGACTGGGGTGGTAATGGTGATGCTGGTCTCTGGTGGTTGATGACTGGGGTGGTAATGGTGATGCTGGTCTGAGGGTTGGTGATTGGTAGTAA
Source organism: Oncorhynchus tshawytscha (assembly GCF_018296145.1). Taxonomy (NCBI): domain Eukaryota; kingdom Metazoa; phylum Chordata; class Actinopteri; order Salmoniformes; family Salmonidae; genus Oncorhynchus; species Oncorhynchus tshawytscha. Next base: position 8,879,382 of record NC_056444.1, read on the forward strand.
TTTTGATGCTGGCCTGAGGTGGTAGGGTCCTGCAGTCACAGGGGTGTTGGGGTTACAGACGAGGGGGTGTTGGGGTTACAGACGAGGGGGTGTTGGGGTTACAGACGAGGGGGTGTTGGGGTTACAGACGAGGGGGTGTTGGGGTTACAGACGAGGGGGTGTTGGGGTTACAGACGAGGGGGTGTTGGCTACCTCGTCCTCCTGTGTGCCCTCCCGCTGTCGACTGGGGTCAGATTCGGAGCCCGAGGCTCCGGTCTGGTTCTTCCTCCGGATGGAGCTACGCGACGTGTCGGTGATACTCTGAATCTGAGGACCGTGCCGCCCCGCATCAGCAGCCAGACAGTACAGGGGGCCAAAGGTCATACAACGAACAGTAGGGGTAAGGGAGGGGCTAGGAGAGCTCTGATACCCACAATCCAATGACATCTAGGTTGTGTTTATACAACCTCCCCTGGATATCTAACCTCATTGGTGATGTCCATCCAGGGACCAACAACAGCTCAAATGTGACCCAAGTCAGAAATGTACCCACATTCCAATGGCATTATGCACATTTTTGTCTCATCAAGACTGACTTGCAAGTCACAATAAGTACATTCAATAAAGAAACATGAAACCACATAACACGAGCACTGCAATTAAAATCCTTCAAAATAAAAGTCCTAAAGGAATATAACATGAATTTTCTGATGAAGGTGTTAAAAATCAGTAACAGATTATATTTCTTTATAGAAACAAAATACCTACACTGACATGGGTAACGTACCAAATGGCCCTATTTAGTGCACTCCTTTTGACCAGAGCCTATAGGTCCTGGTTAAGAGTAGTGCCCTATAAAAGGAATAGGGTGCCATTTGGTACGGAACCTTAAAAGGCCGACTGTTGTAGTGAGTGTGCCCTGCAGACAGGGGGCGGCGTTACCTCTCTCTCCCTCTCCGTCCGCGACAGCTGCATCTGTTTCAGCATCTGAGAGCGCTGCTCCATCACCAGGGTCTTCTCATAGGTGAAGGCTGAGATGTCGCTGTCGTGCTGATCACACACACATTATTATGCAGGGTAACACATGGCTCTATAGGGACATGTCAGTTACGCATGGGACGTGTCAGTTACGCATGGTTCTATAGGGACGTGTCAGTTACGCATGGTTCTATAGGGACGTGTCAGTTACGCATGGTTCTATAGGGACGTGTCAGTTACGCATGGGGACATGTCAGTTACGAATGGGACATGTCAGTTACGCATGGTTCTATATGGACGTGTCAGTTACGCACGGGACATGTCCGTTACGCATGGTTCTATAGGGATGTGTCCGTTACGCACGGGACGTGTCCGTTACGCACGGGACGTGTCCGTTACGCACGGGACGTGTCCGTTACGCATGGTTCTATAGGGACGTGTCCGTTACGCATGGTTCTATAGGGACGTGTCAGTTACGCATGGTTCTATAGGGACGTGTCAGTTACGCATGGTTCTATAGGGACGTGTCAGTTACGCATGGTTCTATAGGGGGCATGGTTCTATAGGGAAGTGTCCGTTACGCATGGTTCTATAGGGACGTGTCAGTTACGCATGGTTCTATAGGGACGTGTCAGTTACGCATGGTTCTATAGGGACGTGTCAGTTACGCATGGTTCTATAGGGACGTGTCAGTTACGCATGGTTCTATAGGGACGTGTCAGTTACGCATGGTTCTATAGGGACGTGTCTATAGGGTTGTCGCATGGTTCTATAGGGACGTGTCAGTTACGCATGGTTCTATAGGGACGTGTCAGTTACGCATGGTTCTATAGGGGACGTGTCAGTTACGCATGGTTCTATAGGGACGTGTCAGTTACTAATGGTTCTATAGGGACGTGTCAGTTACGCATGGTTCTATAGGGGACGTGTCAGTTATACATGGTTCTATAGGGACGGGACGTGTCAGTTACTAATGGTTCTATAGGGACGTGTCAGTTACTAATGGTTCTATAGGGACGTGTCAGTTACTAATGGTTCTATAGGGACGTGTCAGTTATTAATGGGACATTTCAGTTATTAATGGTTCTATAGGGACATTTCAGTTATTCATGGTTCTATAGGGACATTTCAGTTAATGGTTCTATAGGGACATTTCAGTTATTAATGGTTCTATAGGGACATTTCAGTTATTAATGGTTCTATAGGGACATGTCAGTTATGAATGGGACGTGTCAGTTATGCATGGTTCTATAGGGACGTGTCAGTTATGCATGGTTCTATAGGGACATGTCAGTTATGCATGGTTCTATAGGGACATGTCAGTTATGCATGGTTCTAAAGGGACATGTCAGTTATGCATGGTTCTATAGGGACATATCAGTTATTATCGGTTCTATAGTGACATGTCAGTTATTAATGGTTCTATAGGGACATGTCAGTTACGCATGGTTCTATAGGGACATGTCAGTTATTAATGGTTCTATAGGGACGTGTCAGTTACGCATGGTTCTATAGGGACGTGTCAGTTACGCATGGTTCTATAGGGACATGTCAGTTATTAATGGTTCTATAGGGACATGTCAGTTATTAATGGGGGACGTGTCAGTTATTTGGTTCTATAGGGGTTCTATTGGGGACGTGTCAGTTACGCATGGTTCTATAGGGACGTGTCCGTTACGCGCATGTCCGGGCATGGGACGTGTCCGTTACGCATGGGACGTGTCCGTTACGCATGGGGACGTGTCCGTTACGCATGGGACGTGTCCGTTACGCATGGGACGTGTCCGTTACGCATGGTTCTATAGGGCCGTGTCAGTTACTAATGGTTCTATAGGGCCGTGTCAGTTACTAATGGTTCTATAGGGGGTCAGTTACCGTGTCAGTTACTAATGGTTCTATAGGGCCGTGTCAGTTACTAATGGTTCTATAGGGCCGTGCCAGTTACTAATGGTTCTATAGGGCCGTGTCAGTTACTAATGGTTCTATAGGGCCGTGTCAGTTACTAATGGTTCTATAGGGCCGTGTCAGTTACTAATGGTTCTATAGGGCCGTGTCAGTTACTAATGGTTCTATAGGGCCGTGTCAGTTACTAATGGTTCTATAGGTCAGTTACTAATGGTTCCGTGTCAGTTACTAATGGTTCTATAGGGCCGTGTCAGTTACTAATGGTTCTATAGGGGTCAGTTACGTGTCAGTTATTAAATGGTTCTATAGGGACGTGTCAGTTATTAATGGTTCTATAGGGACGTGTCAGTTATTAATGGTTCTATAGGGACGTGTCAGTTATTAATGGTTCTATAGGGACGTGTCAATTATTAATGGTTCTATAGGGGGACGTGTCAGTTATTAATGGTTCTATAGGGACGTGTCAGTTATTAATGGTTCTATAGGGACGTGTCAGTTATTAATGGTTCTATAGGGACGTGTCAGTTATTAATGGTTCTATAGGGACGTGTCAGTTATTAATGGTTCTATAGGGACGTGTCAGTTATTAATGGTTCTATAGGGACATTTCAGTTATGAATGGTTCTATAGTGACATGTAAGTTATGCATGGTTCTATAGTGACATGTCAGTTATTAATGGGACATGTCAGTTATTAATGGGACATGTCAGTTATTAATGGTTCTATAGGGACATGTCAGTTATTAATGGTTCTATAGGGACATGTCAGTTATTAATGGTTCTATAGGGACATGTCAGTTATTAATGGGACATGTCAGTTATTAATGGTTCTATAGTGACATGTCAGTTATTAATGGGACATGTCAGTTATTATCGGTTCTATAGTGACATGTAAGTTATTAATGGGACATGTCAGTTATTAATGGTTCTATAGGGACATGTCAGTTATGAATGGGACGTGTCAGTTATGCATGGTTCTATAGGGACATGTCAGTTATGCATGGTTCTATAGGGACATGTCAGTTATTATCGGTTCTATAGTGACATGTCCGTTATTAATGGGACATGTCAGTTATTATCGGCTCTATAGTGACATGTCAGTTATTAATGGGACATTTCAGTTATTATTGTAACCTGTCAGTTATTAATGGTTCTATAGGGGCGTGTCAGCTGTTGCCGGGGCTTTTCAGCTATTGCCGGGGCGTGTCAGCTATTGCCGGGGTGTGTCAGCTATTGCCGGGGCGTGTCAGCTATTGCCGGGGCGTGTCAGCTATTGGGACATGTCAGTGCCCCAGAGGTGTACAGGTAAGCTCACCATCTCCACCACCTCCACCTCAGCGTCCAGACGGAGGTGGTAAAGGAACATCTGCAGGTCCTTCTTCATCTGAATACTGTTGTCATCCATATTAGCCACCGTGAAGATACGCATCTTACACTTCCTCCAGACCTGGAGAGAGAGAGCGTGAGAAGAGAGCGTGGAGGGAGCGGAGAGAGAGCGGAGAGAGCGCGGAGAGAGAGCGAAGAGAGCGCGGAGAGAGCGCGGAGAGAGCGAAGAGAGCGCGGAGAGAGCGAAGAGAGCGCGGAGAGAGCGAAGAGAGCGGAGAGAGCAAAGAGAGCGGAGAGAGCAAAGAGAGCGCGGAGAGAGCGAAGAGAGCGAGAGCGCGGAGAGAGCGAAGAGAGAGAGAGCGAAGAGAGCGGAGAGAGCAAAAAGAGCGCGGAGAGAGCGAAGAGAGCGAAGAGAGCGCGGAGAGAGAGCGAAGAGAGTGCGGAGAGAGCGAAGAGAGCGGAGAGAGCGAAGAGAGCGCGGAGAGAGCGAAGAGAGCGCGGAGAGAGCGAAGAGAGAGCGAAGAGAGCGAAGAGAGCGCGGAGAGAGCGCGGAGAGAGCGCGGAGAGCGCGCGGAGAGCGGAGAGAGAGCGGAGAGAGCGAAGAGAGCGAAGAGAGAGCGAAGAGAGAGCGAAGAGAGAGCGAAGAGAGCGCGGAGAGAGCGAAGAGAGCGCGGAGAGAGCGCAGAGAGCGCGGAGAGAGCGCGGAGAGACGAAGAGAGCGCGGAGAGAGCGAAGAGAGCGCGGAGAGAGCGAAGAGAGAGCGGAGAGAGCGGAGAGAGAGCGGAGAGAGCGAAGAGAGCGAAGAGAGCGAAGAGAGAGCGAAGAGAGCGCGGAGAGAGCGAAGAGAGCGCGGAGAGAGCGAAGAGAGCGCGGAGAGAGCGAAGAGAGAGCGAAGAGAGCGCGGAGAGAGCGAAGAGAGCGCGGAGAGAGCGCGGAGAGACGAAGAGAGCGCGGAGAGAGCGAAGAGAGCGCGGAGAGAGCGAGGAGAGCGCGGAGAGAGCGAGGAGAGCGCGGAGAGAGCGAGGAGAGCGCGGAGAGAGCGCGGAGAGAGCGGAGAGAGCGAAGAGAGCGCGGAGAGAGCGAGGAGAGCGTGGAGAGCGCGGAGAGAGCGAAGAGAGAGAGCGAAGAGAGCGGAGAGAGCGTGGAGAGAGCGTGAGAGAGCGTGGAGAGAGCGTGGAGAGAGCGTGGAGAGCGAAGAGAGCGAAGAGAGCCAGGAGAGAGCCAGGAGAGAGTGAGGAGAGAGTGAGAGGAGAGCGAGGAGAGAGCGAAGAGAGCGTGGAGAGCGTGGAGCGTGGAGAGAGCGTGGAGAGCGTGGAGAGAGCGTGGAGAGAGCGTGAAGAGAGCGAAGAGAGCGAAGAGAGCGAAGAGAGCGGAGAGAGCCAGGAGAGAGTGAGAAGAGAGCCAGGAGAGAGCCAGGAGAGAGTGAGAGGAGAGCGAGGAGAGAGCGAAGAGAGCGAAGAGAGCGAAGAGAGCCGAGAGAGTGAGGAGAGAGTGAGGAGAGAGCGAGGAGAGAGCGAAGATGGTATAGGAAACAGAGTGAGAAAGAAAAGAGTAGGAGAGATAGAGGGAAAAAGACAGGAGAATGAAACTCTCCATTTGATCTGTGTGTAACCCAATACGACGTGTCAATTACATAGTCTAATTATGTGTGCCTATAAAGTGTGTTAAAAATTAAAGTACTGTACAGTATGTTCATCCTCTTAATTTATTAAGTACACCACCCCGTTCACCAAAATGGTTCGCTCCTACAGACAGCGAGTCACGAGGCCATGGCTTGCAATATAAAGCAGGCAGACAGGCATCGTTAGAATGGGCAAAACCAAGTGACCTAAGTGAATTTGAGCGTGGTATGATCGTCGTTGCCAGGCACGCCGGTTCCAGTATCTCAGAAACAGCCGGCCCCCTGGGCTTTTCACGCACGACAGTGTTTAAGGGTTTACAGAGAATGGTGCAACAAACACAAAACATCCGGTCAGCGCCAGTCCTGTGGGCGAAAACAGATTGTTGATGAGAGGTCGAAGGAGAACGGCAAGAAACAGGCAAATATTGGCGCAGTACAACAGTGGTGTAAAAAAACAGCATCTCCGGAACTAAGTAGCCCATCCTTGTCGCGGATGGGCTACTTACAGCAGACGACCACACTGGGTTCCCCTCCTATCAGCTAAAAACAAGAAGAAGTGGCTCTAGTGGGTGAGGGATCACCAACACTGGACAACTGAGGAGTGGGAAAACATTGCCTGGTCCGACGACTCCTGGTTCCTGTTGTGTCATGCTGATGGCAGAGTCAGGAAGTAGCATAAGCAGCATGAGTCCATGGCCCCCATCCTGCCTTGTGTCAACAGTACAGGCTGGTAGTGGTGGTGTAATGGTGTGGGGAATGTTGTCCTGGCACACGTTACGACCCTTGATACCAATTGAGCAACGTTTGAACGCCACACCTTGTAGAATTCACGCCCTGAAAAATTCAGGCTGTTCTGGAGGCAAAAGGGGGTCCGACACAGGTACTAGATGGACGTACCTAATAAACTGGCCAGGGTGTTTTTTGTTTGTTTGTATTACAACCTGGTGAAATGCTAACCGTAGATACCTTGTGCTGGCGGAGGAGGAAGGGTAGCAGCATGAGCAGTCCTCCGTCGTGGACGATCCACCACACGTCTATGGTGCCCTCGCCCAAGCGATCCGTGTTGGTGGGGAAGCTGTCTACGTTCTTGGCCACCAGTAATGCCTGATTTGCCGCCGTGGTCTCCCTCACAGTTTCTGTGGAGAGGACAGAGAGAGAAAGGCGGTTAAATACGTACACACAAACACACACGCCCCCATCTCAGTAATGTTATTATAGAGGATTGTGCATCATGTTCATTTAAAAAACACATGTAAAAAAAATAATTAAAAAAAAAACACATGTAATTGTCAGATGCTTCATAATAGCCAGGAAGGAGTCGCACTGGGAGCCACATTTGAAATGGAATACATTGAATACCTGGAGCAGGGTGGGATTTTTTTCTCTCTCATTAAAACATGATTTAAATGTATTTTTTTGGAAGGGCTGTGGTAATCATTAAATTAATACATTAAATATATACATCTCATGGTAGTGGGAAGCTATTTGATCGTTTTTTTCACGGGTCCATTATTTTCCCATTACGTCTTATAGCAACCCGATATTCTGGGCAGCCCTGGTGTGATGGGGAGGAAATGGCAGAACAAATAAATATTTTGATGTGCAACTTGGAATGAGGACCAGTGATTCTATAGCGAAAATGAAACTCGCATTTGTGCTGTTTTTGGAACAATGTTTTTAAACTACATATCATTGTTCCCTCTTCAGAGTACACTGACGAGGTATTGTATCATTACCTTGACCGTGAGAACCAGAGGATCTCAAGGTTTCTATAGACACATAAAGTATATAGGCTATTACATATCACTGGAGTAGCCTGAAGGTCTACCATGTCATTTGTCGACGGCATCTAAACTGACGACCCCCCCCCCACATCTATAGAACAAACACATTATACAGTGAAAAGAACATCACATGACCTCCTGTCCAGACCATCCACTCCACCACTGCTTCCATCAGATCTGTCTGATATATGGACAGGTGTGGGGTGGGAGGGGACGAAAGGTATCTGATATATGGACAGGTGTGGGGTGGGAGGGGAGGAAAGGTATCTGATATATGGACAGGTGTGGGGTGGGAGGGGAGGAAAGGTATCTGATATATGGACAGGTGTGTGGGGGGGAGGGGAGGAAAGGTATCTGATATATGGACAGGTGTGGGGTAGGAGGGGAGGAAAGGTATCTGATATATGGACAGGTGTGGGGTGGGAGGAGGAGGAAAGGTATCTGATATATGGACAGGTGTGGGGTGGGAGGGGAGGAAAGGTATCTGATATATGGACAGGTGTGGGGTGGGAGGGGAGGGGAGGAAAGGTATCTGATATATGGACAGGTGTGGGGTAGGAGGGGAAAGGTATCTGATATATGGACAGGTGTGGGGTGGGAGGGGAGGAAAGGTATCTGATATATGGACAGGTGTGGGGTGGGAGGGGAGGGGAGGAAAGGTATCTGATATATGGACAGGTGTGGGGTAGGAGGAGGAGGAAAGGTATCTGATATATGGACAGGTGTGGGGTAGGAGGGAGGAAAGGTATCTGATATATGGACAGGTGTGGGGTGGGAGGGGAGGAAAGGTATCTGATATATGGACAGGTGTGGGGTGGGAGGGGAGGAAAGGTATCTGATATATGGACAGGTGTGGGGTGGAAAGGTATCTGATATATGGACAGGTGTGGGGTGGGAGGGAGGGGAGGAAAGGTATCTGATATATGGACAGGTGTGGGGTAGGAGGAGGGGAGGAAAGGTATCTGATATATGGACAGGTGTGGGGTAGGAGGGGAGGAAAGGTATCTGATATATGGACAGGTGTGGGGTAGGAGGGGAGGAAAGGTATCTGTATGGACAGGTGTGGGGTGGGAGGAGGAAAGGTATCTGATATATGGACAGGTGTGGGGTGGGAGGGGAGGAAAGGTATCTGATATATGGACAGGTGTCTAGGAGGGAGGGGAGGAAAGGTATCTGATATATGGACAGGTGTGGGGTAGGAGGGGAGGAAAGGTATCTGATATATGGACAGGTGTGGGGTAGGAGGGGAGGAAAGGTATCTGATATATGGACAGGTGTGGGGTGGGAGGGGAGGAAAGGTATCTGATATATGGACAGGTGTGGGGTGGGTGGGAGGGGGAGGAAAGGTATCTGATATATGGACAGGTGTGGGGTAGGAGGGGAGGGGAGGAAAGGTATCTGATATATGGACAGGTGTGGGGTGGGAGGAGGAAAGGTATCTGATATATGGACAGGTGTGGGGTAGGAGGGGAGGAAAGGTATCTGATATATGGACAGGTGTGGGGTGGGAGGGGAGGAAAGGTATCTGATATATGGACAGGTGTGGGGTGGGAGGGGAGGAAAGGTATCTGATATATGGACAGGTGTGGGGTGGGAGGAGGAGGAAAGGTATCTGATATATGGACAGGTGTGGGGTAGGAGGGGAGGAAAGGTATCTGATATATGGACAGGTGTGGGGTGGGAGGGGAGGAAAGGTATCTGATTATGGACAGGTGTGGGGTGGGAGGGAGGGGAGGAAAGGTATCTGATATATGGACAGGTGTGGGGTAGGAGGGGGGGAGGAAAGGTATCTGATATATGGACAGGTGTGGGGTAGGAGGGGAGGAAAGGTATCTGATATATGGACAGGTTTAGGAGGGGAGAAAGGTATCTGATATGGACAGGTGTGGGGTGGGAGGAGGAAAGGTATCTGATATATGGAACAGGTGTAGGGTGGGAGGGGAGGAAAGGTATCTGATATATGGACAGGTGTGGGGTGGGAGGGGAGGGGATGAGGTATCTGATATATGGACAGGTGTGGGGTAGGAGGGGAGGGAGGAAAGGTATCTGATATATGGACAGGTGTGGGGTAGGAGGAGGAAAGGTATCATATGGACAGGTGTGGGGTAGGAGGAGGAAAGGTATCTGTTTGGAAGGTGTGGGGTGGGAGGGGAGGAAAGGTATCTTATTTTGGGGTGGGAGGGGAGGGGGAGGAAAGGTATCTGATATATGGACAGGTGTGGGGTAGGAGGAGGGAGGAAAGGTATCTGATATATGGACAGGTGTGGGGTAGGAGGGGAGGAAAGGTATCTGATATATGGACAGGTGTGGGGTAGGAGGGGAGGAAAGGTATCTGATATGGACAGGTGTGGGGTGGGAGGGAGGAAAGGTATCTGATATTGGACAGGTGTGGGGTGGGAGGGGAGGAAAGGTATCTGATATATGGACAGGTGTGGGGTGGGAGGAGGGGAGGAAAGGTATCTGATAATGGACAGGTGTGGGGTGGGAGGAGGGAGGAAAGGTATCTGATATATGGACAGGTGTGGGGTGGGAGGGGAGGAAAGGTATCTGATATTGGACAGGTGTGGGGTGGGAGGGGAGGAAAGGTATCTGATATATGGACAGGTGTGGGGTGGGAGGAGGAAAGGTATCTGATTATGGACAGGTGTGGGGTGGGAGGGTAGGGGAGGAAAGGTATCTGATATATGGACAGGTGTGGGGTAGGAAAAAGGTATCTGATATATGGACAGGTGTGGGGTGGGAGGGGAGGTATCTGTCTGATATATGGACAGGTGTGGGGTGGGAGGGAGGAAAGGTATCTGTCTGATATATGGACAGGTGTGTGGGGTGGGAGGGGACGAAAGGTATCTGTCTGATATATGGACAGGTGTGGGGTGGGGAGGGGAGAAAAGGTATCTGTCTGATATGGACAGGTAAGGGGGGAGAGGGGAGGAAAGGTATCCGACTGATATATGGACAGGTATAGGGTGGGAGGGGAGAAAAGGTATCTGTCTGATATATGGACAGGTATAGGGTGAGAGGGGAGGAAAGGTATCCGACTGATATATGGACAGGTATAGGGTGGGAGGGAGGAAAGGTGTCTGATATATGGACAGGTGTAGGGGTGTGGGGAGGAAAGGTATCTGTCTAATATATGGACAGGTGTAGGGTGGGAGGGGAGGAAAGGTATCTGATATATGGGCAGGTGTGGGGTGGGAGGAGGGGAGGAAAGGTATCTGTCTGATAATGGACAGGTGTTGGGTGGGAGGGGAGGAAAGGTATCTGTCTGATATATGGACAGGTGGGGGTGGGAAGGTATCTGTCTGATATATGGACAGGTATAGGGTGGGAGGGGAGGAAAGGTATCCGACTGATATGGACAGGTGTGGGGTGGGAGGGGAGGAAAGGTATCCGACTGATATATGGACAGGTATAGGGTGGGAGGGGAGGAAAGGTATCTGAAATATGGGCAGGTGTGGGGTGGGAGGGGAGGAAAGGTATCTGATATATGGGCAGGTGTGGGGTGGGAGGAAAGGTATCTGATATATGGGCAGGTGTGGGGTGGGAGGAAAGGTATCTGACTGATATAAAGGCAGGTGTGGGGTGGGAGGGGAGGAAAGGTATCTGTCTGACTGGTCCTATTGTGTGTTTCTGGCAGTGTTTTCTATGTTTTGTTTAGACCTATGAGACGTGTGAAAAGTGCTCAGATTTCCTCTCGTAAGGTCCATTTACAAACGTGAATCTTTGAATTGTTTGAACTTTTCCAGTCATAACGACCGTCATGATTCACAAGCATTGATATGGTTTCATTCAATCAATGAATCAAAGTTTAATGTTGGTATTATTTTCTCCTTCGTGGCATGAGGAGTGGCAGCTCATAAACGGAAGAGAATTTATAAGATAAGATTGATTGACTTCCTTCTCTCGTTGATATGTTTCCCACCTTCCCAATCCAGACACAAAAACACACATTTGAGTTACACACAGGACTTCATTAACATAATGTGGGATTTGATGGGTATTTTTTTTGATTCACTACAGAAAATTGTAAAGAAATAAATGTGAGGAACCAACAATCTCAACCTACAGTGGGTCAAATGGTTTGATATAAATAGAAGCACCAACAGCTTGATAAAATGTGTAAAACTATCATGTGAATTCTCAATATTATGTCCATGATAAAAACAAGAGAATGGAATATAATTGGATCCATTAGGAAAAAAAATTAGTTTGAGATGCAGCCATCAATCCCGTGTGGAAATACACAAGTTGAGATGCAGCTATCAATCCGTGTGGAAGTACGAGTTGAGATGCAGCCATCAATCCAGTGTGGAAATACGAGTTGAGATGCAGCCATCAATCCGTGTGGAAGTACGAGTTGAGATGCAGCCATCAATCCAGTGTGGAAATACGAGTTGAGATGCAGCCATCAATCCAGTGTGGAAATACACAAGTTGAGATGCAGCCATCAATCCGTGTGGAAATACACAAGTTGAGATGCAGCTATCAATCCGTGTGGAAGTACGAGTTGAGATGCAGCCATCAATCCAGTGTGGAAATACAAGTTGAGATGCAGCCATCAATCCGTGTGGAAATACACAAGTTGAGATGCAGCCATCAATCCGTGTGGAAGTACACAAGTTGAGATGCAGCCATCAATCCGTGTGGAAATACACAAGTTGAGATGCAGCCATCAATCCGTGTGGAAATACACAAGTTGAGATGCAGCCATCAATCCGTGTGGAAATACACAAGTTGAGTTGCAGCCATCACTCGCGTGTAGATCGGCGTTTCTAAAATCCATATGAATGTTGAGAAGGCAAACGCACCAACAAGAACACTAAGACATAGGAGGTAGGCTTACCTGTTTGACAGACATGATTATGTTATCCATATAGCATATTTGTCGGGACAGCTATTTCCTCCAATACCGTCACCTTGCATTCCTTAAATAGGCCCACCATCCTTTCTGCGTCGGACTCGGGCGGAAAATCAACTTCTGAATATTGTTCATAATGACATCAGATTGAATTCTTTGCAAACAGCGACAGGTTCGTTGCAAACAAGACACACTGGTTTGGCATTGGAGAAATAAGGTCAGATGAATCTATTTGAATAGAGTAGGTAGGACTATTAATAGAGCCGTTGGTGATTGTACCACTGTAATCAGATACACATTATAATGTTTTCGTTATTGAATTGATTATCCCACTAACAACGTCAAATGTCTAGCGTAGGGCTATGAACTGGGAAGCTAGTAGGCTATTGGCTAATTATAGTCTGGCCCACCGACTACTACAAGCTCAGGAACCAATTGGTGGAATTCCACAACCTAGTTGCCAACCCCCGTTGTATATTGTCAATTCAAATCACCCTCTTCACCATCATAAATCAACATCATTCAAAAATGTGTAGATATGGTGCTAAACTTGAAGAAGTCATGGATGACTCGGTGAGGTGATGTTGCTCACCGGTCCACTTTGAACGAAGTACACAACGTCGCTTGCAAACTCAGATGCATATATTTAACCCAAAAAAATGTGGGACCCTTTTTAAAAAAAAATCTCCTAAAATGACATACCCAAATCTAACTGCCTGTAGCTCAGGACCTGATGCAAGGATATGCATGTTCTTGATACCATTTGAAAGGAAACAACTTGAAGTTTGTGGATATGTGAAATTAATGTAGGAGAATATAACACATTAGATCTGGTAAAGGATAATACAAAGAAAAAAAACATGCATTTTTTTGTATTTTTCTTTTGTAAACTCGGACATATCTATATATTTATATGTATATATTTAATGTATTACGTGAATGGTGACCACTGTCTTCTGAAAAATACATTTGAGACTGGCGGAGTCTCAAATCCCAGTGGGTCACACTAACTAACCTATGAAGTTCTTCCAGGAGACAGGGTCATTAGACTGTTTCCAGGTGCCGGGCCAGGCCATGAGGACTGTGTTGTGTTTCATGCCCCCTAGGCCTGCCGTCTGGATGAGGTGGGAGAAACCATCGCGCAGGTTGGACGATGCCACCACATGGCAGAAACCCTTGGTACGCTCCGTCGTCATCGACGACTTGACGTTCTGATGGAGAAAGAGTGAGAAAAGAAGGACAATAATATGATTTCCTGATGTGAAAGAATCGTAATGGACTCAAACCCTGGTTATCATTACCCTTGTCTTCAATACCTATGTTTGTTTTTTTTAGGCGTTGAGGCATGATATTTGTAGCATTCTCGTGGTATTCTGAGGAACTGCTCTCTGAAAATGGCTTTGGTCTACCAGTAGATGACACTCTTTAAAGGAATAACCCGCAGCAATGTCTAAACTCCTCTCACGCTGAGTTGCTTCTCTGACAGGTGTCTCAGAGACATAGGACACATCTACTGTAGTCTACAGGGTATTTCTTCCCTCAGCTCCGTTCCTCCATAAATCCCTGCTACATTAAAGACGTTAGGAGAGAGATTCCCACCATCTTCCTTTCACCTACCAGGTTATTTCACGTCATTACTGACGAAGACGAAGGACTACTGAAACACATCCACAGTGTAGAATCTGAGATTCCGGGGCCTTACAGTACCTGCTCAGCCTTCTTGACCTCGTCCTCCTTGGTCATGTAGGTGCCCTGCAGCACAGAGCCCACGATGGTCAGGCCTTTCCCTGCTTTGAGCTGGGTGCAGAAGGAGAGCAGGCGTGGGTGTTTCACTGTGTGGTCAGACTCCAGGTTCAATAGCACCAGCATCTGGGGCCTACGACCAGGGAAGACAAGGGTAATGAGACATCAGACAAGTCATACTGTATTATAGCCTACGACCACGGAAGACAGGGGTGAACATACTGTATTATAGCCTACGACCAGGGAAGACAGTGGTGAACATACTGTATTATAGCCTACAACCAGGGAAGACAGGGATGAACATACTGTGTTATAAGTTACATTACACTGCATTAGCCTATAACAGTATCGAAGCATAACTTGGATGTTCATGAAGGTCATTCATTTCTATCCATAGGTCAGAGGTCAAAATGCTTTGTAGAGTTAACCAGAGATCAGTATGAGAGTCATTCAGCCTGGATGGCTCAGTTAACCAGAGATCGGTATGAGTCATTCAGCCTGGATGGCTCAGAGTTAACCAGAGATGAGTATGAGAGTCATTCAGCCTGGATGGCTCAGAGTAAATTTGATGGAACACATCAAATAACAAAATAAGCTTGTCTATTGTCCGATGGTTTTGTTAGCCACACACACACACAAACATACACCACACACCATACACCATACACCATACAGGGTTTAATAGTGAAGAGAAACGCTGTATACACTCTCACTAGAGGTCATTTGGAGTCAAAACAAACTGGACAGATGATAAGATTTAAACAACCAGATCAAAACTATACATCCAATCCTGCTTCCTAATAGTCTCGGTACATGGCTCCTGCTTCCTAATAGTCTCGGTACATGGCTCCTGGTTCCTAATAGTCTCGGTACATGGCTCCTGCTTCCTAATAGTCTCGGTACATGGCTCCTGCTTCCTAATAGTCTCGGTACATGGCTCCTGCTTCCTAATAGTCTCGGTACATGGCTCCTGCTTCCTAATAGTCTCGGTACATGGCTCCTGCTTCCTAACAGTCTCGGTACATGGCTCCTGCTGGCGAAGGCTGGTGGCACGTCAGCTACTGTGTAAAGAGGCTTAGGGGGGGGCACGTCGCGAGCCGAGCGTGGGCGCTGGGTGGGTGCAAGTACTCTGTATCCCGCCCCGCCGCGCCAGATGGCACAGGGAGAAATCTTGATTTTGACACTGTAGATTAGGCTATGCCCTGGGAATGGCACTGTGGATGATGCCAGTGGCAGACGGGAAAGGACCCAATACCCAAGTTTGACCTCAATCTTTCCTGATGTAAATGCTCCACTCATTGGACAGGCACTGTCCTGGGGCTGCTATGCTGTTTAGGCTTACCGGTATCTTTTTTTCACAGTGAGATTACGGAGAAGGCTCACAGATTAATCAAATAGTAATTCTCTCTCATTCTATGGATTACTCAGTTAATGGTAAGAATACACCATGTTGTCTAGCCTCTGTTGCAGAGTCCCACATCTGGCTACTGCTGGTTGTTCAGAAATGTGGTGTCACTGTTGTAGCAAACAAACGTATATATGCACATAAACCTAAACACACGCGCACCTCCAGTTCTTGGTGTGGGGCGGTGCCTCCTCCAGGCGAATGAGGGCGTAGCGGGCAGCGTTGAGCGATAGACCACGGATACCGTCCCCCCACTCCTTCTCCGCCCTGGAGATGGAGAGAACGAGAAGAGGAGGAGTGCCAGGAGGTCCAGGACAAACAGAGAGAGCTACAACTAACCAGGATCTCACCATTATTATAATACGTATATCCTATTTGTGTTGAGAGGACAAAATGTAGAATAAAAGTGCTCTTACCCTCTGTATTCAATGTACTTGTAGATACAGCCAGCGATGAGCATGGCCACCAGGGCATAGTACCAGGAGGAGATGAACATGAGGGAGACACACAGACTGGCGCCTAGGAAAGACAGAGCCCTGTGGGGGACGAGAGAAAGACAAAATGGAGGTAAATGTCACTCGTCTTAAAGGGGTCATTCAAATTTTAGCCTGTTTAGACTTCATTTAAGGATAACCAAAGCCAATCACGTGCTCTCTCTGGACTTCAGTACCAGACAGCAAATACCCTTGCTTGTTTAAAGGCCCAGTGCAGTAAAAAACATGATTTTTCTGTGTTTTATATACATTTCCACAGTATGGAGGTTGGAATAATACAGTGAAAACAATGATAATTTTCCCTATAACAGTAAAAGCTGTTAGAGAAGACAGCTTGACATTTTTGCCTGTTTTTACTCTTAGCTAAGATTTTTGTTTATTTTTTACCACTAATTGGAAACAATCACAGTAAGGTACTTAAATGTTATCCAGAAATTATTTGATATTGAGATAAAAACACTGCATTGGACTCAGATCCATTTACCTGTGGACACGATAAAAGATGTGTGCCTGTATATTCACAATGCAAGCTTATATGACCTCTAGCGTGGACCTTGACTAACTGGCCAGTTTAAGATCATGAGATTTAGGCTGCCCAGTAGGGCTTTTGGTGATGGCAGTAAGGACGGGTGGCTCGCTGCCCCCCCCCTCAGTAAGGACGGGTGGCTCGCTGCCCCCCTCAGTAAGGACGGGTGGCTCGCTGCCCCCCTCAGTAAGGACGGGTAGCTCGCTGCCCCCCAGTAAGGACGGGTAGCTCGCTGCCCCCCCCCAGTAAGGACGGGTAGCTAGCTGCCCCCCAGTAGGACGGGTAGCTCGCTGCCCCCCCCCAGTAAGGACGGGTAGCTCGCTGCCCCCCAGTAAGGACGGGTAGCTAGCTGCCCCCCCCCAGTAAGGACGGGTAGCTAGCTGCCCCCCTCAGTAAGGACGGGTGGCTCGCTGCCCCCCAGTAAGGACGGGTAGCTCGCTGCCCCCCCCAGTAAGGACGGGTAGCTAGCTGCCCCCCTCAGTAAGGACGGGTAGCTAGCTGCCCCCCTCAGTAAGGGACGGGTAGCTAGCTGCCCCCTCAGTAAGGACGGGTAGCTAGCTGCCCCCTCAGTAAGGACGGGTAGCTAGCTGCCCCCCCTCAGTAAGGACGGGTAGCTAGCTGCCCCCCTCATTAAGGACGGGTAGATAGCTGCCCCCCAGTAAGGACGGGTAGATAGCTGCCCCCCAGTAAGGACGGGTAGATAGCTGCCCCCCAGTAAGGACGGGTAGATAGCTGCCCCCCAGTAAGGACGGGTAGATAGCTGCCCCCAGTAAGGACGGGTAGATAGCTGCCCCCCAGTAAGGACGGGTAGATAGCTGCCCCCCAGTAAGGACGGGTAGATAGCTGCCCCCCCAGTAAGGACGGGTAGATAGCTGCCCCCCAGTAAGGACGGGTAGATAGCTGCCCCCCAGTAAGGACGGGTAGATAGCTGCCCCCCAGTAAGGACGGGTAGATAGCTGCCCCCAGTAAGGACGGGTAGATAGCTGCCCCCAGTAAGGACGGGTAGATAGCTGCCCCCCAGTAAGGACGGGTAGATAGCTGCCCCCCAGTAAGGACGTGTAGCTCGCTGCCCCCCAGTAAGGACGTGTAGCTCGCTGCCCCCCTCAGTAAGGACGTGTAGCTCGCTGCCCCTCCCCCTCAGTAAGGACGTGTAGCTCGCTGCCCCCCTCAGTAAGGACGGGTGGCTCGCTGCCCCCCTCAGTAAGGACGGGTAGCTCGCTGCCCCCGGTGTCAGTAAGGACGGGTAGCTCGCTGCCCCCCCCCCAGTAAGGACGGGTAGCTAGCTGCCCCCAGTAAGGACGGGCAGCTCGCTGCCCCCCAGTAAGGACGGGTAGCTCGCTGACCCCCCAGTAAGGACGGGTAGCTCGCTGCCCCCCCCCCAGTAAGGACGGGTAGCTAGCTGCCCCCCTCAGTAAGGACGGGTAGCTAGCTGCCCCCCTCAGTAAGGACGGGTGGCTCGCTGCCTCCCCAGTAAGGACGGGTAGCTCGCTGCCCCCAGTAAGGACGGGTAGCTAGCTGCCCCCCCCTCAGTAAGGACGGGTAGCTAGCTGCCCCCCTCAGTAAGGACGGGTAGCTAGCTGCCCCCCCCCTCAGTAAGGACGGGTAGCTAGCTGCCCCCCTCAGTAAGGACGGGTAGCTAGCTGCCCCCCCCTCAGTAAGGACGGGTAGCTAGCTGCCCCCTCAGTAAGGACGGGTAGATAGCTGCCCCCAGTAAGGACGGGTAGATAGCTGCCCCCCAGTAAGGACGGGTAGATAGCTGCCCCCCAGTAAGGACGGGTAGATAGCTGCCCCCAGTAAGGACGGGTAGATAGCTGCCCCCCAGTAAGGACGGGTAGATAGCTGCCCCCAGTAAGGACGGGTAGATAGCTGCCCCCCAGTAAGGACGGGTAGATAGCTGCCCCCCAGTAAGGACGGGTAGATAGCTGCCCCCAGTAAGGACGGGTAGATAGCTGCCCCCCAGTAAGGACGGGTAGATAGCTGCCCCCAGTAAGGACGTGTAGCTCGCTGCCCCCAGTAAGGACGTGTAGCTCGCTGCCCCCTCAGTAAGGACGTGTAGCTCGCTGCCCCTCCCCCTCAGTAAGGACGTGTAGCTCGCTGCCCCCCTCAGTAAGGACGGGTAGCTAGCTGCCCCCCCTCAGTAAGGACGGGTAGCTAGCTGCCCCCCCCAGTAAGGACGGGTAGCTAGCTGCCCCCCAGTAAGGACGGGTAGCTAGCTGCCCCCAGTAAGGACGGGTAGATAGCTGCGCCCCCCAGTAAGGACGGGTAGCTAGCTGCCCCCCAGTAAGGACGGGTAGATAGCTGCGCCCCCAGTAAGGACGGGTAGATAGCTGCCCCCCAGTAAGGACGGGTAGATAGCTGCCCCCAGTAAGGACGGGTAGATAGCTGCCCCCCCAGTAAGGACAGGTAGATAGCTGCCCCCAATAAGGACGGGTAGATAGCTGCCCCCCAGTAAGGACGGGTAGATAGCTGCCCCCCCCAGTAAGGACGGGTAGATAGCTGCCCCCCCCCAGTAAGGACGGGTAGATAGCTGCCCCCCAGTAAGGACGGGTAGATAGCTGCCCCCCCCAGTAAGGACGGGTAGATAGCTGCCCCCCATAAGGACGGGTAGATAGCTGCCCCCCCAGTAAGGACGGGTAGATAGCTGCCCCCCAGTAAGGACGGGTAGATAGCCCCCCCCAGTAAGGACGGGTAGATAGCTGCCCCCCCAGTAAGGACGGGTAGATAGCTGCCCCCCAGTAAGGACGGGTAGATAGCTGCCCCCTCAGACACACCAGTGGCCCAGCAGAGACCTGCTTTCTGGAGTCGCCCATGGGGAGCAGAGCCAAAGCTCCTTAGCTAGGCTATAGAAACACCTGGCACATAGCTGCCACAAGCCCCGGCTCCAGGGATAGGGTGTTCGTGCCAGATGTATGTGTGTGTGTGTACGTGTGATGTGTATCTGTATGTGTGTCCGTCCTCAGAGGTCCTGTCACTGAGCTCAATAACAACCTCCTCAGGTGAAGTTAGCTGGTTAGTTCCTAGGCTAACAGAGTCCCAATAGACTACTACAGTACCTGATGAAGCAGGAGAAAACAGTGAAGCTTAGAGTGCTAATTTGAGAGGGCATTAGAACAGCCAGCACCATGATATAAAGTAATAGAGAGGGCTTTCCCCTTACCAGTGGTAGAACTTGAAGCGGGGTCTCCAGTTGGGGGTGCAGAGCAGGGTCTGGAGGGCACAGGCCAGGTTAACAAACAGGTAGCACATCAAAAAGAACCTGACGGGGAGAGAGATATACAATGACGGAGAGGTGAGATTACACACCACTACCATCTGTCAGTTAACATCCAGAGACCAGTTCTGCAACACTACGATTAGGTTACATTACAGCAGATGGGAAAGCAAGTGTGAGAGGGATGGATGAAAGGATGAAACAAAGAAGGGAAAGAAAGAGAGGATGGTACTGAGATGGAGAGGATGGTACTGACATGGAGAGGATGGTAGAGAGGATGGTACTGACATGGAGAGGATGGTAGAGAGGATGCTACTGACATGGAGAGGATGGTAGAGAGGATGGTACTGACATGGAGAGGATGGTAGAGGATGGTACTGACATGGAGAGGATGGTAGAGAGGATGCTACTGACATGGAGAGGATGGTAGAGAGGATGCTACTGACATGGAGAGGATGGTAGAGAGGATGCTACTGACATGGAGAGGATGGTAGAGAGGATGCTACTGACATGGAGAGGATGGTAGAGAGGATGGTACTGACATGGAGAGGATGGTAGAGAGGATGGTACTGACATGGAGAGGATGGTAGAGAGGATGGTACTGACATGGAGAGGATGGTAGAGAGGATGGTACTGACATGGAGAGGATGGTAGAGAGGATGCTACTGACATGGAGAGGATGGTAGAGAGGATGGTACTGACATGGAGAGGATGGTAGAGAGGATGGTACTGACATGGAGAGGATGGTAGAGGGGGTACTGAGATGGAGAGGATGGTACTGACATGGAGAGGATGGTAGAGAGGGGTACTAACATGGAGAGGATGGTAGAGGGGGGTACTGACATGGAGAGGATGGTAGAGGGGGTACCGACATGGAGAGGATAGTAGAGGGGTACTGACATGGAGAGGATGGTAGAGAGGGTACTGACATGGAGAGGATGGTAGAGAGGGGTACTGAGATGGAGAGGATGGTAGAGAGGGGTACTGACATGGAGAGGATGGTAGAGAGGATGGTACTGACATGGAGAGGATGGTAGAGAGGATGGTACTGACATGGAGAGGATGGTAGAGAGGGTACTAACATGGAGAGGATGGTAGAGAGGGGTACTAACATGGAGAGGATGGTAGAGGGGGTACTGACATGGAGAGGATGGTAGTGAGGGGTACTGACAGACAGGATGGTAGAGAGGGGTACTCACATGGAGAGGATAGTAGAGAGGGGTACTGACGGAGAGGATGGTAGAGAGGGGTACTGAGATGGAGAGGATGGTACTGAGATGGAGAGGATGGTAGAGAGGGGTACTGACATGGAGAGGATGGTAGAGAGGGGGCACTGACATGGAGAGGATGGTAGAGAGGGGGTACTCACATGGAGAGGATGGTAGAGAGGGGGTACTCACATGGAGAGGATGGTAGAGAGGGGGTACTCACATGGAGAGGATGGTAGAGAGGGGTACTCACATGGAGAGGATGGTAGAGAGGGGGTACTCACATGGAGAGGATGGTAGAGGGGGTACTCACATGGAGAGGATGGTACTCACATGGAGAGGATGGTAGAGAGGGGGTACTCATATAGAGAGAATGGTAGAGAGGGGTACTGACATGGAGAGGATGGTAGAGGGGGTACTGACGGAGATGATAGTAGAGGGGGTACTGACATGGAGAGGATGGTAGAGAGCGGTACTGACGGAGGGTGGTAGAGAAGGGTACTGACATGAAGAGGATGGTAGAGGGGGTACTGACATGAAGAGGATGGTAGAGAGGGGTACTGACATGGAGAGGATGGTAGAGGGGGTACTCACATAGAGAGGGGTACTCACATGGAGAGGATGGTAGAGGGGGTACTGACATGGAGAGGATGGTAGAGGGGGGGTACTCACATGGAGAGGATGGTAGAGGACGGTACTGACATGGAGAGGATGGTAGAGAGGGGGCACTGACATGGAGAGGATGGTAGAGAGGGGGTACTCACATGGAGAGGATGGTAGAGAGGGGGTACTCACATGGAGAGGATGGTACTCACATGGAGAGGATGGTACTCACATGGAGAGGATGGTACTCACATGGAGAGGATGGTACTCACATGGAGAGGATGGTACTCACATGGAGAGGATGGTAGAGGGGGTACTGAGATGGAGAGGATGGTACTGACATGGAGAGGATGGTAGAGAGGGGTACTGACATGGAGAGGATGGTAGAGAGGATGCTACTGACATGGAGAGGATGGTAGAGAGGATGCTACTGACATGGAGAGGATGGTAGAGAGGATGCTACTGACATGGAGAGGATAGTAGAGAGGATGGTACTGACATGGAGAGGATGGTAGAGAGGATGCTACTGACATGGAGAGGATGGTAGAGAGGATGCTACTGACATGGAGAGGATGGTAGAGAGGATGCTACTGACATGGAGAGGATGGTAGAGAGGATGGTACTGACATGGAGAGGATGGTAGAGAGGATGGTACTGACATGGAGAGGATGGTAGAGAGGATGGTACTGACATGGAGAGGATGGTAGAGAGGATGGTACTGACATGGAGAGGATGGTAGAGGATGGTACTGACATGGAGAGGATGGTAGAGAGGATGGTACTGACATGGAGAGGATGGTAGAGAGGATGGTACTGACATGGAGAGGATGGTAGAGAGGATGGTACTGACATGGAGAGGATGGTAGAGGGGGTACTGAGATGGAGAGGATGGTACTGACATGGAGAGGATGGTAGAGAGGGGTACTAACATGGAGAGGATGGTAGAGGGGGTACTGACATGGAGAGGATGGTAGAGAGGGGGTACCGACATGGAAGGATGGTAGAGAGGGGTACTGACATGGAGAGGATGGTAGAGAGGGGTACTGAGATGGAGAGGATGGTAGAGGGGGTACTGACATGGAGAGGATGGTAGAGAGGATGGTACTGACATGGAGAGGATGGTAGAGAGGATGGTACTGACATGGAGAGGATGGTAGAGAGGGGTACTAACATGGAGAGGATGGTAGAGAGGGGTACTAACATGGAGAGGATGGTAGAGGGGTACTGACATGGAGAGGATGGTAGTGAGGGGTACTGACAGACAGGATGGTAGAGAGGGGTACTCACATGGAGAGGATAGTAGAGAGGGGTACTGACGGAGAGGATGGTAGAGAGGGGTACTGAGATGGAGAGGATGGTACTGAGATGGAGAGGATGGTAGAGAGGGGTACTGACATGGAGAGGATGGTAGAGAGGGGCACTGACATGGAGAGGATGGTAGAGAGGGGGTACTCACATGGAGAGGATGGTAGAGAGGGGGTACTCACATGGAGAGGATGGTAGAGAGGGGGTACTGACATGGAGAGGATGGTAGAGAGGGGTACTGACATGGAGAGGATGGTAGAGGGGGTACTGACATGGAGAGGATGGTAGAGGGGGTACTGACATAGAGAGGGGTACTCACATGGAGAGGATGGTAGAGGGGGTACTGACATGGAGAGGATGGTAGAGGGGGTACTCACATGGAGAGGATGGTAGAGGGGGTACTGACATGGAGAGGATGGTAGAGGGGGTACTGACATGGAGAGGATGGTAGAGGGGTACTGACATGGAGAGGATGGTAGAGAGGGGGCACTGACATGGAGAGGATGGTAGAGGGGGTACTCACATGGAAAGGATGGTAGAGAGGGGCACTGACATGGAGGATGGTAGAGAGGGGTACTGACATGGAGAGGATGGTAGAGAGGGGGTACTGACATGGAGAGGATGGTAGAGAGGGGGTACTCACATGGAGAGGATGGTAGAGAGGTGTACTCACATGGAGAGGATGGTAGAGGGGGTACTCACATGGAGAGGATGGTAGAGGGGGTACTCACATGGAGAGGATGGTAGAGGGGGTACTCACATGGAGAGGATGGTAGAGGGGGTACTCACATGGAGAGGATGGTAGAGGGGGTACTCACATGGAGAGGATGGTAGAGGGGGTACTCACATGGAGAGGATGGTAGAGGGGGTACTCACATGGAGAGGATGGTAGAGGGGGTACTCACATGGAGAGGATGGTAGAGGGGGTAATCACATGGAGAGGATGGTAGAGGGGGTACTCACATGGAGAGGATGGTAGAGGGGGTACTCACATGCAGAGGATGGTAGGGGGTACTCATATGGAGAGGATGGTAGAGGGGGTACTCACATGGAGAGGATGGTAGAGGGGGTACTGACATGGAGAGGATGGTAGAGAGGATGGTACTGACATGGAGAGGATGGTAGAGAGGATGGTACTGACATGGAGAGGATGGTAGAGAGGATGGTACTGACATGGAGAGGATGGTAGAGAGGGGTACTAACATGGAGAGGATGGTAGAGAGGGGTACTAACATGGAGAGGATGGTAGAGGGGGTACTGACATGGAGAGGATGGTAGAGGGGGTACTGACATGGAGAGGATGGTAGTGAGGGGCACTGACAGACAGGATGGTAGAGAGGGGTACTCACATGGAGAGGATAGTAGAGAGGGGTACTGACGGAGAGGATGGTAGAGAGGGGGTACTGAGATGGAGAGGATGGTACTGAGATGGAGAGGATGGTAGAGAGGGGTACTGACATGGAGAGGATGGTAGAGAGGGGGCACTGACATGGAGAGGATGGTAGAGAGAGGGGGTACTCACATGGAGAGGATGGTAGAGAGGGGGTACTCACATGGAGAGGATGGTAGAGAGGGGTACTCACATGGAGAGGATGGTAGAGAGGGGGTACTCACATGGAGAGGATGGTACTCACATGGAGAGGATGGTAGAGAGGGGGTACTCATATAGAGAGAATGGTAGAGAGGGGTACTGACATGGAGAGGATGGTAGAGGGGGTACTGACGGAGATGATAGTAGAGGGGGTACTGACATGGAGAGGATGGTAGAGAGCGGTACTGACGGAGAGGGTGGTAGAGAAGGGTACTGACATGAAGAGGATGGTAGAGGGGGTACTGACATGAAGAGGATGGTAGAGAGGGGTACTGACATGGAGAGGATGGTAGAGGGGGTACTCACATAGAGGGGTACTCACATGGAGAGGATGGTAGAGGGGGTACTGACATGGAGAGGATGGTAGAGGGGGGTACTCACATGGAGAGGATGGTAGAGGATGGTACTGACATGGAGAGGATGGTAGAGAGGGGGCACTGACATGGAGAGGATGGTAGAGAGGGGGTACTCACATGGAGAGGATGGTAGAGAGGGGGTACTCACATGGAGAGGATGGTAGAGAGGGGGTACTCACATGGAGAGGATGGTAGAGAGGGGGTACTCACATGGAGAGGATGGTACTCACATGGAGAGGATGGTACTCACATGGAGAGGATGGTACTCACATGGAGAGGATGGTACTCACATGGAGAGGATGGTAGAGGGGGTACTGAGATGGAGAGGATGGTACTGACATGGAGAGGATGGTAGAGAGGGTACTGACATGGAGAGGATAGAGAGGGGTACTGAGATGGAGAGGATGGTACTGACATGGAGAGGATGGTAGAGAGGGGGCACTGACATGGAGAGGATGGTAGAGAGGGGGCACCGACATGGAGAGGATGGTAGAGAGGGGGTACTCACATGGAGAGGATGGTACTCACATGGAGAGGATGGTAGAGAGGGGGTACTCATATAGAGAGAATGGTAGAGAGGGGTACTGACATGGAGAGGATGGTAGAGGGGGTACTGACGGAGATGATAGTAGAGGGGGGTACTGACATGGAGAGGACGGTAGAGAGCGGTACTGACGGAGAGGGTGGTAGAGAAGGGTACTGACATGAAGAGGATGGTAGAGGGGGTACTGACATGAAGAGGATGGTAGAGAGGGGTACTGACATGGAGAGGATGGTAGAGGGGGTACTCACATAGAGAGGGTACTCACATGGAGAGGATGGTAGAGGGGGTACTGACATGGAGAGGATAGTAGAGGGGGGTACTGACATGGAGAGGATGGTAGAGGATGGTACTGACATGGAGAGGATGGTAGAGAGGGGGCACTGACATGGAGAGGATGGTAGAGAGGGGTACTCACATGGAGAGGATGGTAGAGAGGGGTACTCACATGGAGAGGATGGTAGAGGGGGTACTCACATGGAGAGGATGGTACTCACATGGAGAGGATGGTACTCACATGGAGAGGATGGTACTCACATGGAGAGGATGGTACTCACATGGAGAGGATGGTAGAGGGGGGTACTGAGATGGAGAGGATGGTACTGACATGGAGAGGATGGTAGAGAGGGGTACTGACATGGAGAGGATGGTAGAGAGGGGTACTGAGATGGAGAGGATGGTACTGACATGGAGAGGATGGTAGAGAGGGCACTGACATGGAGAGGATGGTAGAGAGGGGGCACTGACATGGAGAGGATGGTAGAGAGGGGGCACCGACATGGAGAGGATGGTAGAGAGGGGGTACTGACATGGAGAGGATGGTAGAGAGGGGGTACTCACATGGAGAGGATAGAGAGAGGTACTCACATGGAGAGGATGGTAGAGAGGGGTACTCACATGGAGAGGATGGTACTCACATGGAGAGGATGGTACTCACATGGAGAGGATGGTAGAGAGGGGGTACTCATATAGAGAGAATGGTAGAGAGGGGTACTGACATGGAGAGGATGGTAGAGGGGGTACTGACGGAGATGATAGTAGAGGGGGTACTGACATGGAGAGGATGGTAGAGAGCGGTACTGACATGGAGAGGATGGTAGAGAAGGGTACTGACATGAAGAGGATGGTAGAGGGGGTACTGACATGGAGAGGATGGTAGAGAGGGGTACTGACATGGAGAGGATGGTAGAGGGGGTACTGACATGGAGAGGATGGTAGAGTACCGCATAGAGAGGGGTACTCACATGGAGAGGATGGTAGAGGGGGTACTGACATGGAGAGGATGGTAGAGGGGGTACTGACATGGAGAGGATGGTAGAGGGGGTACTGACATGGAGAGGATGGTAGAGGGGGTACTGACATGGAGGATGGTAGAGAGGGGTACTGACATGGAGAGGATGGTAGAGAGGGGGTACTGACATGGAGAGGATGGTAGAGAGGTGTACTCACATGGAGAGGATGGTAGAGGGGGTACTCACATGGAGAGGATGGTAGAGGGGGTACTCACATGGAGAGGATGGTAGAGGGGGTACTCACATGGAGAGGATGGTAGAGGGGGTATTCACATGGAGAGGATGGTAGAGGGGGTACTCACATGGAGAGGATGGTAGAGGGGGTACTCACATGGAGAGGATGGTAGAGGGGGTACTCACATGGAGAGGATGGTAGAGGGGGTACTCACATGGAGAGGATGGTAGAGGTACTCACATGGAGAGGATGGTAGAGGGGGTACTCACATGGAGAGGATGGTAGAGGGGGTACTCACATGGAGAGGATGGTAGAGGGGGTACTCACATGCAGAGGATGGTAGAGGGGGCACTCACATGCAGAGGATGGCAGAGGGGGTACTCACATGGAGAGGATGGTAGAGGGGGTACTCACATGGAGAGGATGGTAGAGGGGGTACTGACATGGAGAGGATGGTAGAGAGGATGGTACTGACATGGAGAGGATGGTAGAGAGGATGGTACTGACATGGAGAGGATGGTAGAGGGGTACTAACATGGAGAGGATGGTAGAGAGGGGTACTAACATGGAGAGGATGGTAGAGGGGGTACTGACATGGAGAGGATGGTAGAGGGGGTACTGACATGGAGAGGATGGTAGTGAGGGGTACTGACAGACAGGATGGTAGAGAGGGGTACTCACATGGAGAGGATAGTAGAGAGGGGTACTGACGGAGAGGATGGTAGAGAGGGGTACTGAGATGGAGAGGATGGTACTGAGATGGAGAGGATGGTAGAGAGGGGTACTGACATGGAGAGGATGGTAGAGAGGGGGCACTGACATGGAGAGGATGGTAGAGAGGGGGCACTGACATGGAGAGGATGGTAGAGAGGGGGTACTCACATGGAGAGGATGGTAGAGAGGGGGTACTCACATGGAGAGGATGGTAGAGAGGGGATACTCACATGGAGAGGATGGTAGAGAGGGGTACTCACATGGAGAGGATGGTACTCACATGGAGAGGATGGTAGAGAGGGGGTACTCATATAGAGAGAATGGTAGAGAGGGGTACTGACATGGAGAGGATGGTAGAGGGGGTACTGACATGGAGAGATGATAGTAGAGGGGGGTACTGACATGGAGAGGATGGTAGAGAGGGTACTGACGGAGAGGTGGTAGAGAAGGGTACTGACATGAAGAGGATGGTAGAGAGGGGGTACTGACATGAAGAGGATGGTAGAGAGGGGTACTGACATGGAGAGGATGGTAGAGGGGGTACTCACATAGAGGGGCACTCACATGGAGAGGATGGTAGAGGGGGTACTGACATGGAGAGGATGGTAGAGGGGGTACTCACATGGAGAGGATGGTAGAGGGGTACTGACATGGAGAGGATGGTAGAGAGGGGGCACTGACATGGAGAGGATGGTAGAGAGGGGGTACTCACATGGAGAGGATGGTAGAGAGGGGGTACTCACATGGAGAGGATGGTAGAGAGGGGGTACTCACATGGAGAGGATGGTACTCACATGGAGAGGGGTACTCACATGGAGAGGATGGTACTCACATGGAGAGGATGGTACTCACATGGAGAGGATGGTACTCACATGGGAGGATGGTAGAGGGGGTACTGAGATGGAGAGGATGGTACTGACATGGAGAGGATGGTAGAGAGGGTACTGACATGGAGAGGATGGTAGAGAGGGGTACTGAGATGGAGAGGATGGTACTGACATGGAGAGGATGGTAGAGAGGGGGCACTGACATGGAGAGGATGGTAGAGAGGGGGCACCGACATGGAGAGGATGGTAGAGAGGGGGTACTGACATGGAGAGGATGGTAGAGAGGGGGCACTCACATGGAGAGGATGGTAGAGAGGGTACTCACATGGAGAGGATGGTAGAGAGGGGGTACTCACATGGAGAGGATGGTACTCACATGGAGAGGATGGTACTCACATGGAGAGGATGGTAGAGAGGGGTACTCATATAGAGAGAATGGTAGAGGGGTACTGACATGGAGAGGATGGTAGAGGGGGTACTGACGGAGATGATAGTAGAGGGGGTACTGACATGGAGAGGATGGTAGAGAGCGGTACTGACGGAGAGGATGGTAGAGGGGGTACTGACATGAAGAGGATGGTAGAGGGGGTACTGACATGGAGAGGATGGTAGAGAGGGGTACTGACATGGAGAGGATGGTAGAGGGGGTACTGACATGGAGAGGATGGTAGAGGTACTCACAGAGAGGGGTACTCACATGGAGAGGATGGTAGAGGGGGTACTGACATGGAGAGGATGGTAGAGGGGGGTACTCACATGGAGAGGATGGTAGAGGGGGTACTGACATGGAGAGGATGGTAGAGGGGGTACTGACATGGAGAGGATGGTAGAGGGGGTACTGACATGGAGAGGATGGTAGAGGGGGTACTGACATGGAGAGGATGGTAGAGAGGGGGCACTGACATGGAGAGGATGGTAGAGGGGGTACTCACATGGAAAGGATGGTAGAGAGGGGGCACTGACATGGAGGATGGTAGAGAGGGGTACTGACATGGAGAGGATGGTAGAGGGGGTACTGACATGGAGAGGATGGTAGAGAGGTGTACTCACATGGAGAGGATGGTAGAGGGGGTACTCACATGGAGAGGATGGTAGAGGGGGTACTCACATGGAGAGGATGGTAGAGGGGGTACTCACATGGAGAGGATGGTAGAGGGGGTACTCACATGGAGAGGATGGTAGAGGGGGTACTCACATGGAGAGGATGGTAGAGGGGGTACTCACATGGAGAGGATGGTAGAGGGGGTACTCACATGGAGAGGATGGTAGAGGGGGTACTCACATGGAGAGGATGGTAGGGGGGTACTCACATGGAGAGGATGGTAGAGGGGGTACTCACATGGAGAGGATGGTAGAGGGGGTACTCACATGGAGAGGATGGTAGAGGGGGGTACTCACATGGAGAGGATGGTAGAGGGGGTACTCACATGGAGAGGATGGTAGAGGGGTACTCACATGCAGAGGATGGTAGAGGGGGTACTCACATGGAGAGGATGGTAGAGGGGGGTACTCACATGGAGAGGATGGTAGAGGGGGTACTCACATGGAGAGGATGGTAGAGGGGGTACTCACATGGAGAGGATGGTAGAGGGGGTACTCACATGGAGAGGATGGTAGAGGGGGTACTCACATGGAGAGGATGGTAGAGGGGGTACTCACATGGAGAGGATGGTAGAGGGGGGTACTCACATGGAGAGGATGGTAGAGGGGGGTACTCACATGGAGAGGATGGTAGAGGGGGTACTCACATGGAGAGGATGGTAGAGGGGGTACTCACATGGAGAGGATGGTAGAGGGGGTACTCACATGCAGAGGATGGTAGAGGGGGTACTCATATGGAGAGGATGGTAGAGGGGGTACTCACATGGAGAGGATGGTAGAGGGGGTACTCACATGGAGAGGATGGTAGAGGGGGTACTCACATGGAAAGGATGGTAGAGAGGGGGACTGACATGGAGAGGATGGTAGAGAGGGGTACTGACATGGAGAGGATGGTAGAGAGGGGTACTGACATGGAGAGGATGGTAGAGAGGGGGTACTGACATGGAGAGGATGGTAGAGAGGGGTACAGACATGGAGAGGATGGTAGAGAGGGGTACAGACATGGAGAGGATGGTAGAGAGGGGTGCTGACATGGAGAGGATGGTAGAGAGGGGTGCTGACATGGAGAGGATGGTAGAGGGGGTACTGACATGGAGAGGATGGTAGAGGGGGTACTCACATGGAGAGGATGGTAGAGAGGGGTACTCACATGGAAAGGATGGTAGAGAGGGGTACTGACATGGAGAGGATGGTAGAGAGGGGTACAGACATGGAGAGGATGGTAGAGAGGGGTACAGACATGGAGAGGATGGTAGAGAGGGGTACAGACATGGAGAGGATGGTAGAGAGGGGTACTGACATGGAGAGGATGGTAGAGAGGGGTACTGACATGGAGAGGATGGTAGAGGGGGTACTGACATGGAGAGGATGGTAGAGGGGGTACTGACATGGAGAGGATGGTAGAGGGGGGTACTCACATGGAGAGGATGGGGGCGACAGCGTCCAGAGAAGCGATGAGGATACCGATCTCACAGATCCCACCAGTCAACAGCAGGGCCCAGGTGGGCTCTCCATTAGCCTTGCCATGACCAAACACCTGGGAGACAGGGACAGCCAGAGAGTTTGTTTGTTTGTTTGTTTGTTTGTTTGTGCGTGCATCTACAGTATGTGTGTGTCTGACCTGTAGGAATGGCACGATGCCGTCCCTTGCGATGGCCTGCAGCAGCCGGGGTGCTCCAGTGAGACTCTGTAGACCTGCTCCACAGCATGAGAAGAACGAGCCAATCACAATCACCCAGGGGGAGGGCCAAGCCAAGATGCCAATCACCAGGTTCCCTTTGACAGAGTCCCCAAACCTAGGACAGACAGACGTATTCACTAGAAAAGTCCTCAGATACTACGCTCACACTGGGATATGCATAACCACATTTCTTAAACAGAGAAAAGCCTAGCCAGAAAGACACTCACTAGCTTTGACCATTGTGTATCCAGTATAATTAACTCAAACTCTCCCTCTTATAACGATGTGTGTTACAAGGGCCTACTATGTGGCTCAGACAAACAGCTTTATGAAGGCAAACAGATGTTTTCAATCTGGATGATCATTTCTCTCTCAATGCCCATATGGGGGCGAAACAAATAAACAAGACATTTGTACTCCTTTCTTTAACAAATAAATTTAACAAATAAACAAGACATTTGTATTGCTTTCTTTAACAAATAAACAAGACATTTGTATTGCTTTCTTTAACAAATAAACAAGACATTTGTATTGCTTTCTTTAACAAATAAACATGACATTTGTATTGCTTTCATACCAAGTGTGAAAAGTGAAACAGCACTTACTTGTCTCTCAGCACCACCCCCTCGATGCAGGCGCCAAACAGTATGACAGAACTAATGTCTGGGTGGCACCGTTAAGGAAATTAGCATCGGGACAGCAAGAGTTGAAAAACAAAACCATGATCACATTCATTTGAGCGCCAAACAGAGTAAAGTTTGGTAAGGCTACCTGAACTTGTCCAATAAAGAATTGTCATTTGCGATTACCATTGCTACGTTTTGCTATGGAGAACCCAAATGAACACGACCTACCTTTACAGTTTAAAGTGTACATAATAACAACACATTGACTTATCATGTATTACAATAATTTGGTAGGTGCTTGCAGGGGCACAACTTTGGTTTTAGAAGTGGGGCATTTTTTGTATTTCCCAGTTGGATAAACACTCCTAACAGCCTACCCGATCACTCAGAGATGTCCAAAAGGTCCTAAAGGCACACCGTTGCCTCGTTTTGTATCACATTCCAATGATAAAACTGTGGGGGATAAAAATGATATTTCAGAATGTGGGGGGGACATGCCCCCAGCGAAAGTTCCACCCCTGGGTGCTTGTATTTGTCCTATTAAGACACTTGTATGGTTGGTCTGTTGTCGCTGTCATTTAAGATACAGATGAAGGTGGTGGTGGCGATGGCCATGATGGTTCCTATGGGGATGGACTTCTGGGCATCCCTGAGATCACCAGACCTGTTGGATCCAGCCATGATTCCTGTGAGGAGGGGAAATAGGAAGTTGGTTACATTATTAAATATGATCTTCTCTCCGGGTGCCCAGGTAGAACCTAGGCTACCACCCCTAGTTCTTTAGGTGTGGGGGGTGGGTCTAGGCCGGGTTACTGTCCTGCTGCTTGTTCTTTAGGTGTGTGTGTGTGTGGGGGGGGAGGGGGGCTTATTAGTCAGTCAGGCTTATTGAGGTAGTATGTACATGAGGGTATAGTTAAAGTGACTATGCATATATGATGAACAGAGAGTAGCAGAAGCGTAAAAGAGGGGATGGCGGGGGCACACAATGCAAATAGTCCGGGTGACCATTTGATTACCTGTTCAGGAGTCTTATGGCTTGGGGGTAAAAATTATTGAGAAGCCTTTTTGTCCTAGACTTGGCACTCCGGTACCGCTTGCCATGCAGCAGTAGAGAGAACAGTCTATGACTGGGGTGGCTGGGGTCTTTGACAATTTTCAGGGCCTTCCTCTGACACCACCTGTAGAGGTCCTGGATGGCAGGCAGCTTTGCCCCAGTGATGTACTGGGCCGTACACACTACCCTCTGAAGTGCCAGGCGGTCAGAGGCTGAGAAATTTCCGTACCAGGCAGTGATGCAACCGGTCAGGATGCTCTCTGTGTTGCAGCTGTAGAACCTTTTGAGGATCTTAGGACCCATGCCAAATCTTTTTAGTTTCCTGAGGGGAATAGGTTTGTTGTGCCCTCTTCACGACTGTCTTGGTGTGTTTGGACAATTCTAGTTTGTTGGTGATGTGGACACCAAGGAACTTGAAGCTCTCAACCTGCTCCACTACAGCCCCGTTGATGAGAATGGGGACGTGCTCGGTACTCCTTTTCCTGTAGTCCACAATCATCGCCTTAGTCTTGGTTACGTTGAGGGAGAGGTTGTTATTCTGGCACCACCCAGCCAGGTCTCTGACCTCCTCCCTATAGGCTGTTCCGTCGTTGTCGGTGATCAGGCCTACCACTGTTGTTTCGTCAGCAAACTTAATGATGGTGTTGGAGTCGTGCCTGGCCATGCAGTCGCGGGTGAACAGGGAGTACAGGAGCGGACTTAGCACGCACCCCTGGGGAGCTCCAGTGTTGAGGATCAGCATGGCAGATGTGTTGCTACCTACCCTCACCACCTGGGGGCGGCCCGTCAGGAAGACCAGAATCCAGTTGCAGAGGGAAGTGTTTAGTCCCAGGGTCCTTAGTTTATTGATGAGCTTTGAGGGCACTATGGTGTTGAACACTGAGCTGTAGTCAATGAATAGCATTCTCACATAGGTGTTCCTTTTGTCCAGGTGGGAAAGGGCAGTGTGGAGTGCAATAGAGATTGCATCATCTGTGGATCTGTTTGGGCGGAATGCAAAATTGGAGTGGGTCTAGGGTTTCTGGGATAATGGTGTTGATGTGAGCCATGACCAGCCTTTCAAAGCACTTCATGGCTACAGATGTGAGTCCTACGGGTCTGTAGTCATTTAGACAGGTTGCCTTTGTGTTCCTGGGCACAGGGACTATGGTGGTCTGCTTGAAGAATGTTGGTATTACAGACTCGATCAGGGACATGTTGAAAATGTCAGTGAAGACACCTGCCAGTTGGTCAGCACATGCCCGGAGCACACGTCCTGGTAATCAATCTGGCCCCGCAGCCTTGTGAATGTTGACCTGTTTAAAGGTCTTACTCACTTCAGCTACGGAGAGCAAGATCACACAGTCATCCGGAACAGCTGATCCTCTCATGCATGCCTCAGTGTTGCTTGCCTCGAAGCGAGCAGAGAAGTGATTTAGATCGTCTGGTAGGCTCGTGTCACTGGGCAGCTTGCGGCTGTGCTTCCCTTTGTAGTCTGTAATAGTTTGCAAGCCCTTCCACATCCAATGAGTGTCGGAGCCGGTGTAGTATGATTCAATCTTAGCCCTGTATTGACGCTTTGTCCGTTTGATGGTTCGTCGCAGGGCATAGCAGGATTTCTTGTAAGCTTCCGGGTTAGAATCCCGCACCTTGAAAGCGGCAGCTCTACCCTTTAGCTCAGTGCGAATGTTGCCTGTAATACATGGATTCTGGTTGGTATATGTACGTACAGTCACTGTGTGGACGACAGCCTCAATGCACGTATTGATAGAGCCAGTGACTGATATGGTGTATTCCTCAATTTCATCGGAAGAATCCCGGGACATGTTCCAGTCTGTGATAGCAAAGCAGTCCTGTAGTTTAGCATCTGCTTCATCTGACCAATTTTTTATAGACCGAGTCACTGGTGCTTCCTGCTTTAATTTTGGCTTGTAAGCATGAATCAGGAGGAGAGAGTTGTGGTCGGATTTACCAAATGGAGGGCGAGGGAGAGCTTTGTACGCGTCTCTGTGTGTGGAGTACAGGTGATCTAGAATGTTTTCCCTCTGGTTGCACATTTAACATGTTGATAGAGATTTGGTAGAACTGATTTAAGTTTCCCTGCATTAAAGTCTCCGTCCACTAGGAGCGCCACCTCTGGGTGAGTGGTTTCCGGTTTGCTTATTTCCTTATACAGCTGACTGAGTTCGGTCTTAGGCCAGCATCTGTCTGTGGTAGTAAATAAACAGCCATGAAGAGTATAGCTGAGAACTCTAGGCAAGTAGTGTGGCCTGCAATTTATCACAATATAGTCTACCTCAGGTGAGAAAATTCTAGAGACTTCCTTAGATTTTGTGCACCAGCTGTTGTTTACAAATATGCACAGACCGGCCCCCCCTTGTCTTACCGGAGTGTGCTGTTCTATCCTGCCGGTGCAGTGTGTATCCCGTTAGCTGAATATCCATGTCGTCATTCAGCCACGATTCCATGAAACATAGGATATTACAGTTTCTGATGTCCCGTTGGTAGGATATTCGTGATCGTACCTCGTCTAGTTTATTGTCCAATGATTGCACGTTGGTAGGATATTCGTGATCGTACCTCGTCTAGTTTATTGTCGAATGATTGCACGTTGGCGAGTAATATTGATGGTAATGGCAGCTTTCCTAGTTGCCTTCTGCGGGTCCGGACGAGGCATCCGGCTCTTCTTCCTCTGCGTCGCTTCCTTTTGTGAATAATTGGGATGTCTGCCCTGTGGGGTGTTTGGAGAATATCGTGTGAGTCCTGCTTGCTGCTGTTGTTGTTGTTGAAAAAAATCTTTGTCTAATCCGAGGTGAGTGATCGCTGTCCTGATATCCAGAAGCTCTTTGTCTAATCTGAGGTGAGTGATCACTGTCCTGATATCCAGAAGCTCTTAGTCTAATCTGAGGTGATAGACCGCTGTCCTGATATCCAGAAGCTCTTTGCCTAATCTGAGGTGAGTGATCGCTGTCCTGATATCCACAAGCTCTTTGTCTAATCCGAGGTGAGTGATCGCTGTCCTGATATCCAGAAGCTCTTTGTCTAATCCGAGGTTAGTGATCGCTGTCCTGATATCCAGAAGCTCTTAGTCTAATCTGAGGTGATAGACCGCTGTCCTGATATCCAGAAGCTCTTTGTCTAATCTGAGGTGAGTGATCGCTGTCCTGATATCCAGAAGCTCTTTGTCTAATCCGAGGTGAGTGATCGCTGTCCTGATATCCAGAAGCTCTTTGTCTAGTCCGAGGTGAGTGATCCCTGTCCTGATATCCAGAAGCTCTTTTCTGCCGTAAGATATGGTTGCAGAAACATTATGTACAAAATAATTGAAAAATATTGTGAAAAAAATATATATAATAGCAGACTGTAAAACGGCGGCCATCTCCTCCGGCACCATTTTCTTATTTTACCCCCTAGAGTCGATGTCCGCGACCATAAAAATCTGTCAGTTTTAAAATGTAGAGATATTTTTGCATTGGATGCGTCTCAATCCATCGCATCCGCGGATGTCGCACTTCCCGAAAACACTTCCCGAAAACACAATCGTCTAACGTCCGAACGGTTTGGCCTGCAAACTATTACGAACCCTCTATGGAAAGAGAAGACTCTCACAAACACGAAAGTGTTCTCCACATTGCTCTACGACCCCCACAAGCGTCTTGGGACTCGTCTTAAGTAAGTACAGCCGATCATCTTCTGTCTGTAGCGTCTGAACAGTTTGGGCTAAACACTAACATAACCCCTCTGTGGAAAGGTGAGACTCTCGCAAATACGTACATGTTGTTTTTCTCTAGGACGCCCACAGGTCTCACAAGACTCCTCTGAAGGTCCCCAGGTGCCAGTTGAAATGTTTTTATGGAAGTATATGTGGAGACCGTTTATTGCCATAAATAAATACATGTCAAAAAAATGTCTAATGTTTCTTATCTACAAAGATTGTTTATTGTAAGGTGAGGCTCTCACCAACACGTTATTATGTACCTTAGCAGCACTTCCCTTTCCTCCTGGTCATACAAGTAGATGTCCATTTGAACATACCTGTGACGGAGGGGAAGTAGATGTCCATTTGAACATACCTGTGACGGAGGGGAAGTAGA
The DNA here is from genome assembly GCF_018296145.1 of Oncorhynchus tshawytscha. Taxonomy (NCBI): domain Eukaryota; kingdom Metazoa; phylum Chordata; class Actinopteri; order Salmoniformes; family Salmonidae; genus Oncorhynchus; species Oncorhynchus tshawytscha. Next base: position 8,916,357 of record NC_056444.1, read on the forward strand.
TGTCCATTTGAACATACCTGTGACGGAGGGGAAGTAGATGTCCATTTGAACATACCTGTGACGGAGGGGAAGTAGATGTCCATTTGAACATACCTGTGACGGAGGGGAAGTAGATGTCCATTTGAACATACCTGTGACGGAGGGGAAGTAGATGTCCATTTGAACATACCTGTGACGGAGGGGAAGTAGATGTCCATTTGAACATACCTGTGACGGAGGGGAAGTAGATGTCCATTTGAACATACCTGTGACGGAGGGGAAGTAGATGTCCATTTGAACATACCTGTGACGGAGGGGAAGTAGATGTCCATTTGAACATACCTGTGACGGAGGGGAAGTAGATGCCCACCAGCAGGGTGAAGAAGGTGGTGATGTCATTGGCCACGTAGGGCATGTATATATCCTGGGAGGTGTCTGCAGCCGGCTCCGACACCTGGTGCTTATTCTCTACCAACATGCCTTTAGGACCGTAGTCCCCCCAGATGTTGTCTGTGGAAGGGTGAAGGGTGAGGATGAAGTGGAGGGATTGAAAGAGGGAGCGTAGGGGTGGTTAAGAGACAGGGAGTGAGATGAGAAGGGAGAAAAGAGAGAGAGAGAAAGGGAGGGAGGACAATCACTAGTCACTATCCTCTGAAGGAAGAACACAGAGTACATATGGGACTCGTCAAATCACCTGCCTCCACACGCCTGATTCCATAACTTAAGGAATTTGAGCAATTTGGAAGTGATGATGGGGGAGTGGACATCAATGTCAGAGTTTGGGAATGTCTTGAATATGTTACGATAACACAAGAGTATGTCAATTGTTCTGCCGGCCGTGGTATCCCTTCATCTCAGCCTAAATCTAGGATGGTAGTAGATGATACTATGCTGATTGAAGTGAAGACAGTTCCCCTCCATCATTGGATTTAATAAAAACAGATCCCATCAGTAAATAAACTAGACATGGAGCATGGTCCCTGTCAGGACTGAGGGGGAAAGAGCATTGCTTTTAGCAGTGAGGGCAGACTTTACATCATGGGAACATTCACCCCACAATTAAAGTTTGTTGCATAATTTAATCACAAACATTGTGTGTGTGTGTGTGTGTGTGTGTGTGTGTGTGTGTGTGTGTGTGTGTGTGTGTGTGCGCGTGCGGGGGGGGTCTCTCACCTCTGATGACCCCGCTGGTCAGGCCAGGGATTCCCTGGATCACAGTGACGTTGTTGAGAGTGAAGTATTCGTTGCAGGTGGCGTTGAGGTCCGGAGAGTCACAGAACAGGGACCACAGCTTGGTGGTGACCGTCACGTTGTCCACCTCCATCGTCTTCAAACACTGGTCAAAGTTGTGGTTCTGCAACGTGCGGTTCCCCAACAGGCAAATACTGGGAGGAGGATATAGAACAAAACAGTTTTTTAAAATCTCACAGGGGGGGAAAAAAAAAACAGTTTTTGATGTTCTGGCCCTGGTCTTCCTGATCGGAGGTAAGACCAAGAGTAATTTGTGGGTGTGTGTGCGTGCGCGCATATGTGTGTGAGGGTGTTTGCTTCTAGTGGTTTCTGGCTGTATTTTTCAACAAGGCCGTGAAGTTCAGACTAGACTCACGGGAAGTCTGGCGGTTCGAAGGCGGTCTTGATTACTCCGGCGTAGATGGCCAGAATGGAGAGGATGACACAAGCCAGGAAGACCAGGGCCAGCTTGTTGACGTACTTGACCCCCACAAACACCACCAGGGACATGAGGGTGAGGCAGCAGGTGCCGTACACCCGCATGTTGTTGAGCAGTGCCTCCGGCTCATTCTCCTTCTTCTCTGCCTTGAAGATGGCCGCACTAGGCACAATGTAGGTCTGGGAGGAGACCGGGGGGGGGTCGTCAGAGACGTTCAGTTCAGTAGGGTACAGCGTTATGAAAGGTTCAGATAACAGCCTCATCAGGTGTTGTTATCCGTTCATGTATTAATGTCTACAGATGAGGTAGTAGTAAAAACAACAGTATCATTGCAAAGGATACTCACTAACAGAATCTCTATTGTACCGAGGATGTACATGGAGCCAGCGAAGGTGGTCCCCAGGTAGAAGCAGAGCCCCACAGCCCCGCCGAACTCTGGCCCCAGCGACCTTGAGATCATGTAGTAGGAGCCTCCAGCTACAGACCAACAACAACGGGTGACAGAACCAGTCACAACCACAGCCGTGGAGAAAATTCACTTTGAGGTGGAGTGGTACATATTGTTCCCTCTGGTACTGGAAACCCAAATCGCTAAACGATTTTCATCTTAATTCTCAGTTCAAATTCTTGAAGGAAATGTCAGCCCAATTCTATTTAGTAGAAATGTACCATTATCCACAGTGAACCTACCTGGAACTACACCATTCGTAGCGATGGCACTCATTGATATGGCTGTCAGCATTGTCTGCGAAGAAGAGAGAGAAAAAAAATCCCAACATTTTAGATTACGTTAAGCATGGGCAATATTTGTGAATCTAAAATGCATGGAATCCAAAGAATAATAAAATCAGTGAGGAGCTTATCCCATATTTAGTGGCTAAACGACTCAGCTGTGGCTTATAAATCTTTAGGAACACAATCGCAGGCATCTGGGTAATTGATATGAGCCCCTTTTTACCTGAAATAGGGGAATGTTCAGTCTGAAGCCAAAAAGTTAAATAGAGTTATATATAAATACTTGATGCTAAGTTAAAGCTACCAAGCTTGCTAGGATAGGACAGATGTCCCGGCTGCAACTTCAATTTTCAATTTGCACCGAGGTGTGGAAGGGATAGGTGTGAAAGCCGTTGAGCCCAACAATGAGAGCAGAGCATCACAGCCTCCGCCACCCAAATGGAGAGACGGCTTCCCCCTGTGCAGAGGTCATCAGAGTACAGTACCCCTTATACACACAAAAATATCACTGCATGGAATAAAGAAGTCAGAGGTCAGAGTACAGTACCCCTTATACACACAAACATATCACTGCATGGAATAAATACAAAAAGAAGCCTCTCAAGGATAATTCAGAGACACTATCTTCTGATTGGTTCAAAGAGGGGAACTTAATTGTCCACACAGACCATCCCATTGCACGGCTATAAGGACACACTACCCATCTGTCAAGACAGAGGGTATTAGCCCAGGAGTCCTCAACTGGCAGCTTCATTATATAGTACCCGCAAAACACCCGTCTCAACGTCGACAGCGAAGAGGTGATTTCAGGCTGAGCTCTAGAAAGAGGACCGAGTTCGAGTGTGAATTCAAATTAGATGACCGTTCAAATACATTTTTCCCCAGTCGGAGCTCGTGTTTTCCCCCAGAGCTGAACGCTCAGAAGTCAGAGATTCCCGAGATCCCTGGTGTTTTGAATGTGGCATTAGAGTTGGGATTATGGTTGATATTTGTCTAAACAAATATACTCTATGCAAGCAACCATTTCACTGTACCGATTACACCTGTATCCTGTGACAAATAAACTTAGATTTTATTTCATATAGTTTACCAGAGACTGTAATGTACAACATGACCTGCACCAAAGTCAAGATTAGGATATATATTTTTATCTTTATTTAACTAGACAAGTCAGTTTATAACACATTATGATTTACAATGACGAACAGTGGGTTAACTGCCTTGTACAGGGGCAGAACGACAGATTTGTACCTTGTCAGCTCGGGGATTCGATCTAGCAACCTTTCGGCTACTGGCTCTAACCACTAGGCTACCTGCCGCCCCAAGGCAGGCTAAGGAATAGATGAAAGTCAATTTTTACGACTACGTTTTGCTATTACCTTCACCACTGTGAATCCTTAAAGAGATGGGCGGGGCTAAGGCTTAAGAGGGTGTGAACGATGCTGAATGGGTGTAGACAAAGAGCTCTCCAGTAGGTGTACCAAAGTGGAGTTACAAGTTTATCAACCTTTAAAGCAGAATTAATTTCCCATTGTTCCTCACCCGAAGTGTATGATAGACCATTTTCTAGCTCGGAGTCTCTACTTTTATCCAATGTTAAAAACACTATTTCATATTACACAACAAAAGGAACCAATCCAGATGGTGGGACACAAAATAGCAATAATCATATTATAGGATATTCCTTACACAGGAGCAGGTCATGACCACAATGGCAAGGGATTCCATGATGCCGGCGGTTCCCACGATCCAGGTGAGACGCAGGAACAGGATGACCCCCAGGATGTTTTGGAGGCAGGGCAGGTACACCCCAATTAATGTGCCCAACGCGGGACTCTGTGGAGGGAAAAAGGAGAGTGAGAGAGGAGAGTGAGAGGGAACAATGAGAGGGAGAGAAGGCAAGGGTGTCACGCCCTGGTCTTAGTATTTTGTGTTTATATATTTATTTGGTCAGGCCAGGGTGTGACATGGGTTTATTTTGTGTTGTGTTTTTGTATTGGGGTTTTTCGTAGGTTTTGGGATTGTGTCTTAGTGGGGTGTTCTAGCAAAGTCTATGGTTGCCTGAGGCGGTTCTCAATCAGAGGCAGGTGATTCTCGTTGTCTCTGATTGGGAACCATATTTAGGCAGCCATATTCTTTGAGTGTTTCGTGGGTGATTGTTCCTGTCTGTGTGTGTTAGCACCAGATAGACTGTTTCGGTTTTCACGTTCCGTTTATTGTTTTTGTATTGTTCGTGTTTTTTTGTCTATTAAAGATGTATGGAACTAACCACGCTGCATTTTGGTCCGACTCTCTTTCAACGGAAGAAAACCGGAACAAAGGGGTCATTAGGTAGTAAGTTCCACCATATCAAATCATTCAACCCACAGAGGACGTGATTGTGTTTCAAGGGTCAACCAGAAATGATTTCTTTATTTTGACCTTTAATTAGACAAGTCAGTTAATAACAAATTCTTATTGGTAAATTATAACAGATTACATTTAAGATTTTGCCTTTCATTAGGTGTCATGACACATTATACAGAGCATTTGGAAACTATTCAGACCCCTTGACTTTTTCCATATTTTGCTATGTCACAGCCTTATTCTAAAATTGATTAAATTGCCCCCTCAAATCTACACACAATACCCCATAATGACAAAGCAAAAACTGTTTATTTTTTCATTTTGGGAAATGTTTATAAAAAAAATTGAAATATGACATTTACATAAGTACTCAGACCCTTTACTCAGTACTTTGTTGAAGAACCTCTGGCAGCAGTTACAGCCTTGAGTCTTCTTGGGTATGATGCTACAAGATTGGCACACCTGTATTTGGCGAGTTTCTCCCATTCTTCCCTAAAGATCCTCTAAAACTCTGTCAGGTTGGAAGAGGAGTGTTGCAGCACAGCTATATTCAGGTCTCTCCAGAGATGTTTGATCGGGTTCAAGTCCAGGCTCTGGCTGGGACATTCAGAGACTTGTCCTGAAGCCACTCCTGCGTTGTCTTGGCTGTGGGTTTAGGGTCGTTGTCCTGTTGGGAGGTTTTCATCAACAATCACTCTGTACTTTGATTCGTTCATCTTTCCCTCGAGCCTGACTAGTCTCCCAATCCCTGCTGCTGAAAAACTTCTCCACAGCATGATGCTGCCACCACCATGCTTCACCGTAGGGATGGTGCCAGGTCTCCTCCAGACGTGTTGCTTGGCATTCAGGCCAAAGAGTTCAATCTTGGTTTCATCAGACAAGAGAATCTAGTTTCTCATGGTCTGAGAGTTCTTTAGGTGCCTTTTGGTTTCCGTCTGGCCACTCTACCATAAAGGCCTGATTGGTGGAGTGCTGCAGAGATGGTTGTCCTTCTAGATGGTTCTCCCATTTCCACAGAGGAACTCTGTCAGAGTGACCATCGGGTTCTTGGTCACCTCCCTGACTAAGGCCCTTCTCCCCCTATTGCTCAGTTTGGAGTCTTGGTGGTTCCAAACTTCTTCCATTTAAGAATGGAGGCCACTGTGTTCTTGGGGACCTTCAATGCTGCAGAAATGTTTTAGTTCCCTTTCCCAGATCTGTGCCGCGACTCAATCCGGTCTCATTGCTTGGTTTTGTCAACAGTGGACCCTTATATAGACAGGTGTGTGCCTTTCCAAATCATGTCCAATCAATTGAATTTACCACAGGTGGACTCCAATCAAGTTGTAGAAACATCTTAAGGATGATCAAAGGAAACAGGATGTACCTGAGCTCAATTTCGAGTCACAGAGTAAATACTTTAATTTGTAATACATTTGCATTTACATTTCAAAAAACCTGTTTGCGCTTTGTTATTATGGGGTATTGTGTGTAGATTGATGAGGATTTTTTAAACATTTTTTTATTACCTAGAACAGGATTAGAATAAAATAAACAAAATGTGGAAAAAGTGAAGGGGTCTGAATACTTTCCGAATGCACTGTATATTGGTGTTCCCATCCGCCACCATGGTGTACCACCTAAATATCACATTGCTCAGAATGCTGGGCTAGCCAACATCCCACCCACTGCCTATTAGAACAAAACACACAAGGAGAAAAAATGTTTAGCAGAAAATGCTTTTACAAAAAAAGGGATTCATTAGTCATTATAGTTTGGGAACACAGTTTTCTTTTCTTGAACCATTAAACAACAGGCTTTCAGCATGCTTTTAGAGAAGGGCACTCGACATGTAATGCCATGACACAAATGACTGATGATTGGCTGAAAGAAAATGTATGATAATAAGACAGTGGGAGCTGTACTGTTAGATTTCAGTGCAACCTTTTGACATGATTGGACATTGTGTTTTTGGCAAAACATATGTGTTGTGGCTTTTCAACCTCTGCCATATCGTGAATTCAGAACTTTCTTTAATGCAAGCTACTTGAATGTAAAGCATAAAGTGTGGTATTCTGCAAGGCAGCTCTCTTGGCCCTTTACGGTTCTCTATTTTTACTAATGATCTACCACAAGCATTAAACAAAGCATGTGTGTCTATGTACGCTGATAATTCTCAACATTATACGCCTTGTAACCACAGCTAATTATATTTTTGTAACCCTAAACAAAGTTGCAGTCAGTTTTGGAATGGGTGGCTAGTAATAAACTAGTCCGGAACATATCTAAAACTAAAAAGCATTGTATTTGGTATGAATCATTCTTGACCTCAATTCATTCTTGGTAATGAATTATGTGGCTGTTGAGAAAGTTGAGGATACTAAACTTCTTGGTGTCAACTTAGACTGTAAATTGTCATGATATTGATTCAATTGTTGGAAAGATGGGGAGAGGTCTGACTGTGATAAAGTGATGTCCAGCCTCCATTTTGTTGATCCCTGCCTACAGACAGAAACTAAAACAAGAAGCTCCCACGCTGAGGTCTGTCCAACGCTGGTCCGACCAAGCTGACTCCACACTCCAAGACTGCTTCCATCACGTGGACTGGGAGATGTTTCGTATTGCGTCAGACAACAACATTGACGAATACGCTGATACGGTGTGCGAGTTCATTAGAACGTGCGTTGAAGATGTCGTTCCCATAGCAACGATTAAAACATTCCCTAACCAGAAACCGTGGATTGATGGCAGCATTCGTGTGAAACTGAAGGCACGAACCACTGCTTTTAAATCAGGGCAAGGTGTCTGGTAACATGACTGAATACAAACAGTGCAGCTATTCCCTCCGCAAGGCTATCAAACAAGCTAAGCGCCAGTACAGAGACAAAGTAGAATCTCAATTCAACGGCTCAGACACAAGAGGTATGTGGCAGGGTCTACAATCAATCACGGACTACAGGAAGAAACCCAGCCCAGTCACGGACCAGGATGTCTTGCTCCCAGGCAGACTAAATAACTTTTTGCCCGCTTTGAGGACAATACAGTGCCACTGACACGGCCTGCAACGGAATCATGCGGTCTCTCCTTCACTGCAGCCGAAGTGAGTAAGACATTTAAACGTGTTAACCCTCGCAAGGCTGCAGGCCCAGACGGCATCCCCAGCCGCGCCCTCAGAGCATGCGCAGACCAGCTGGCCGGTGTGTTTACGGACATATTCAACCAATCCCTATACCAGTCTGCTGTTCCCACATGCTTCAAGAGGGCCACCATTGTTCCTGTTCCCAAGAAAGCTAAGGTAACTGAGCTAAACGACTACCGCCCCGTAGCACTCACATCCGTCATCATGAAGTGCTTTGAGAGACTAGTCAAGGACCATATCACCTCCACCCTACCTGACACCCTTGACCCACTCCAATTTGCTTACCGCCCAAATAGGTCCACAGACGATGCAATCTCAACCACACTGCACACTGCCCTAACCCATCTGGACAAGAGGAATACCTATGTGAGAATGCTGTTCATCGACTACAGCTCGGCATTCAACACCATAGTACCCTCCAAGCTCGTCATCAAGCTCGAGACCCTGGGTCTCGACCCCGCCCTGTGCAACTGGGTACTGGACTTCCTGACGGGCCGCCCCCAGGTGGTGAGGGTAGGCAACAACATCTCCTCCCCGCTGATCCTCAACACTGGGGCCCCACAAGGGTGCGTTCTGAGCCCCCTCCTGTACTCCCTGTTCACCCACGACTGCGTGGCCATGCACGCCTCCAACTCAATCATCAAGTTTGCGGACGACACAACAGTGGTAGGCTTGATTACCAACAACGACGAGACGGCCTACAGGGAGGAGGTGAGGGCCCTCGGAGTGTGGTGTCAGGAAAATAACCTCACACTCAACGTCAACAAAACTAAGGAGATGATTGTGGACTTCAGGAAACAGCAGAGGGAACACCCCCATCCACATCGATGGAACAGTAGTGGAGAGGGTAGCAAGTTTTAAGTTCCTCGGCATACACATCACAGACAAACTGAATTGGTCCACTCACACAGACAGCATCGTGAGGAAGGCGCAGCAGCGCCTCTTCAACCTCAGGAGGCTGAAGAAATTCGGCTTGTCACCAAAAGCACTCACAAACTTCTACAGATGCACAATCGAGAGCATCCTGGCGGGCTGTATCACCGCCTGGTATGGCAACTGCACCGCCCTCAACCGTAAGGCTCTCCAGAGGGTAGTGAGGTCTGCACAACGCATCACCGGGGGCAAACTACCTGCCCTCCAGGACACCTACACCACCCGATGCTACAGGAAGGCCATAAAGATCATCAAGGACATCAACCACCCGAGCCACTGCCTGTTCACCCCGCTGTCATCCAGAAGGCGAGGTCAGTACAGGTGCATCAAAGCTGGGACCGAGAGACTGAAAAACAGCTTCTATCTCAAGGCCATCAGACTGTTAAACAGCCACCACTAACATTGAGTGGCTACTGCCAACACACTGTCAATGACACTGACTCTACTCCAGCCACTTTAATCATGGGAATTGATGGGAAATTATGTAAATATATCACTAGCCACTTTAAACAATGCTACCTTATATAATGTTACTTACCCTACATTGTTCATCTCATATGCATACGTTGATACTGTACTCTATATCATCGACTGCATCCTTATGTAATACATGTATCACTAGCCACTTTAACTATGCCACTTGGTTTACATACTTATCTCATATGTATATACTGTACTCGATATCATCTACTGTATCTTGCCTATGCTGCTCTGTACCATCACTCATTCATATATCCTTATGTACATATTCTTTATCCCCTTACACTGTGTATAAGACAGTAGTTTTTTTTTTTGTTTTTTTTTTTTGGAATTGTTAGTTAGATTACTTGCTCGTTATTACTGCATTGTCGGAACTAGAAGCACAAGCATTTCGCTACACTCGCATTAACATCTGCTAACCATGTGTATGTGACAAATAAAATTTGATTTGATTTGATTTGATTTGAGCCTTTTTAAGGCCCACAGTCAACAAAACAAGTCCTGCTGGCTCTAGTTTTATATAATCTTTACTACTGCCCGGTGATATGGTAAAGTGCTGCAAAGAAGGGTATGTATTGGGACATTGTGTGTTTTGTCCATTAAATGTGGATGCTACCACAGTTACGGCTAATCCTGAATTAATCGTGAATAATGATGAGTGAGAAAGTTAGACGCACAAATATCATACCCACCCAAAAATGCTAACCTCCCCTGTTATTGTAATGGTGAGAGGTTAGCATGTCTTGGGGGTATGATATAAAATGCTAACCTCCCCTGTTATTGTAATGGTGAGAGGTTAGCATGTCTTGGGGGTATGATATAAAATGCTAACCTCCCCTGTTATTGTGATGGTGAGAGGTTAGCATGTCTTGGGGGTATGATATAAAATGCTAACCTCCCCTGTTATTGTGATGGTGAGAGGTTAGCATGTCTTGGGGGTATGATATAAAATGCTAACCTCCCCTGTTATTGTGATGGTGAGAGGTTAGCATGTCTTGGGGGTATGATATAAAATGCTAACCTCCCCTGTTATTGTAATGGTGAGAGGTTAGCATGTCTTGGGGGTATGATATAAAATGCTAACCTCCCCTGTTATTGTAATGGTGAGAGGTTAGCATGTCTTGGGGGTATGATATCTGTGCATCTAACTTTCTCACATTCTATTCTTACACGTTCTATTCTTATTTACAATAAAAGTGACTCAATACATTATATACACAATTCATTTATATATTGGGCACAAAATAAGAACACAACCAAAACAAACAGCAAGTGCATCCAACACGTTTGTAGAGACACACGCTTGATGTAGTTAGTCATTGCGTCATATGAATATGGGACCAAATACTTAACTTTTTACTACTTTAATACACATAAGTGAATTTGTCCCAATACTTTTGGTCCCCTAAAATGGGGGGGACTATGTACAACAACTGCTGCAATTTTGTAAATGGTTCACCTGACATGGATGGAAATACCCTCAAATTAAAGCTGACAGTTTGTACTTTAACCTCAAGGTAACTGTAACATTACAGAGTGCTGGAAAATGGACTTTTAGAATTAAATCTGAAGGGCAAGGCATCCCAAATCCACCACAGATACTCCAACAAACACACAGTGAAGCAAAGAGGCCCACCCTGTACCGTGATGGAACCTTCAAGACATTTGATCACAGGCATCACCCTCACATGTACATTACATCAAAAGGGCTCAAAAAGGGGGCACCACAATTGTTAAAAATTGTCCCAATAGAATACCATCCCCTATTTGTCCAAAGTGGTAGCTACCTTTTTGACCATCTCTCAATCTAAACCCAAAGGAAAGTCCCACTGATTGTAGTCTGAGAGGGGAGGACAGGAAAGAGGTGTCAACTTTTCTCCCTTTGAGCCATCCTTAGCACTCTGAGACCAATGTCATTGGCATGGGAAAGGGTTTGTGGTTACAATGGAATTGCCGCAACACTTGGAAAACAATGTTGGACGGTTTTTATTTCCTTTGGATTTTAAGCAACAAACTGGGTTAAGACAACAACAACTTAATAAAAGGTTTCTCCAGGCTGGAACTGTGGGAAAAGAGGTATAAAGGACAGGGTTGTATGCCAGACACATGTAAGAGAATGAGGCCTTCTGTTCTTCAAAAAAGGACAGCACCTGATTAACACCATCAGATAAAGCAACTGAACAGCAAATAAATTCAGCCCAGTAGAAAAAAAGATTGCTTGAATGATTATCAATCACACTTTCATCCCAAGGACCACACAGGTCCCTTCAACTATCACACTGTCTCAAGAGGAGGTACTCTGCTTGGCTTATTGCACAACACCCAGACCACCACCTGGCACCCTCTCTCTATGTCAAACTCTGGTGGAGTACCAATACAGATACATTTCAGACACAGACCTGCATTCACTTCTTGCTGTGGTGGTGGATTTAGGGGAGGGCGCGGCGGTGGTGGCTTTAGGGGAGGGCGCGGCGGTGGTGGCTTTAGGGAGGGCGCGGCGGTGGTGGCTTTAGGGGAGGGCGCGGCGGTGGTGGCTTCAGGGGAGGGCGCGGCGGTGGTGGCTTCAGGGGAGGGCGTGGTGGCGGCTTTAGGAGAGGGCGTGGTGGCGGCTTTAGGAGAGGGCGTGGTGGCGGCTTTAGGAGAGGGCGTGGTGGCGGCTTTAGGAGAGGGCGTGGTGGCGGCTTTAGGAGAGGGCGTGGTGGCGGCTTTAGGAGAGGGCGTGGTGGCGGCTTTAGGAGAGGGCGTGGTGGCGGCTTTAGGAGAGGGCGTGGTGGCGGCTTTAGGGGAGGGCGCGCGGTGGTGGCTTTAGGGAGGGCGCGGTGGTGGCTTTAGGGAGGGCGCGGCGGTGGTGGCTTCAGGGGAGGGTGCGGCGGTGGTGGCTTCAGGGGAGGGCGTGGTGGTGGTGGCGGCTTTAGGGGAGGGCGCGGCGGTGGTGGTGGCGGCTTTAGGGAGGGCGTGGTGGTGGTGGCGGCTTTAGGGGAGGGCGCGGCGGTGGTGGTGGCGGCTTTAGGGAGGCGCGGCGGTGGTGGTGGCGGCTTTAGGGAGGGCGCGGTGGTGGTGGTGGCGGCTTTAGGGGAGGGCGTGGTGGTGGTGGCGGCTTTAGGGGAGGCGCGGCGGTGGTGGTGGCGGCTTTAGGGGGGCGGTGGTGGTGGCGGCTTTAGGGGAGGGCGCGGTGGTGGTGGCGGCTTAGGGGGGGCGCGGTGGTGGTGGCGGCTTTAGGGGAGGGCGCGGTGGTGGTGGCGGCTTTAGGGAGGGCGCGGTGGTGGTGGTGGCGGCTTTAGGGGAGGGCGCGTGGTGGTGGTGGCGGCTTTAGGGAGGGCGCGGTGGTGGTGGTGGCGGCTTTAGGGGAGGGCGCGGTGGTGGTGGTGGCGGCTTTAGGGGAGGGCGGTGGTGGTGGTGGTGGCGGCTTTAGGGGAGGGCGCGGTGGTGGTGGTGGTGGCGGCTTTAGGGGAGGCGCGGTGGTGGTGGCGGCTTTAGGGGAGGGCGCGGTGGTGGTGGCGGCTTTAGGGGAGGGCGCGGTGGTGGTGGCGGCTTTAGGGGAGGGCGCGGTGGTGGTGGCGGCTTTAGGGGAGGGCGCGGTGGTGGTGGTGGCTTTAGGGAGGCGCGGTGGTGGTGGCGGCTTTAGGGAGGGCGCGGTGGTGGTGGTGGCGGCTTTAGGGAGGGCGCGGTGGTGGCGGCTTTAGGGGAGGGCGTGGTGGTGGTGGCGGCTTTAGGGGAGGGCGTGGTGGTGGTGGCGGCTTTAGGGGAGGGCGTGGTGGTGGTGGCGGCTTTAGGGAGGCGCGGTGGTGGTGGCGGCTTTAGGGGAGGGCGCGGTGGTGGTGGCGGCTTTAGGGGAGGGCGTGGTGGTGGTGGCGGCTTTAGGGGAGGGCGTGGTGGTGGTGGCTTTAGGGGAGGGCGTGGTTGAGAACACCCACACGTTGAGAGGATTACATTTGCCTTGTCACTATCACCAATATCAGACAGTAGGAGTCTGTTGTGCTTAGAAGTGGCATGTGTCACTAAAAGTATATCTGGAATTGAAAAACGTTATTGTCCACACACTGTGGAGACAACAGGCTCACCTTGACTGGTTTCTTACTCCTGGCTGACCCCTCCTCATCGTCTGCCTCCTCGTGCTCTTTCACCCCCTGAGTGAGGTTGGTGTAGTTGGCCAACTTGTTGAGCAGCGAGGACACCATGGGGTTGCTGTCCATCTCTTCCTGTGAAAAATAACAAATAAAAAAACAGAACACCAAAAGTATCATAACACATCTTGGCATGCTGTCTACATAAAAGGTCAGACAAATAACCCGATAACCGGAGTGGTGGGTGAAACCATCAAGAGGAATTTCAAAATTGTACACAAATCAAAAGTAGATTGGAATAGTTTTGCTGAAGTGAATTATAGTAGAGAAGTAGAAATGGATTTCCCATTATTCATTCGGTATAAGGGATCACTAGCACAGAGAGGTCAGAGGGCAGACAAATGGCATTAGACAGTAGAAACTGGATGAGTATAAAAGAGGGAAAGCCCCTTTCTTCACTTTTAACATTGAATCCCAGGTCAAACGCCTATGTCAAAGGTCATTATTGGATGTTGACAGTTACCTCGAAGAGGGCCATGTTCTTCCCATCATATAGATTCCCTTTGTCATGGTCTGTGTTGTTAATGAAGGGACTGCTTTCCTTTGGCATGCCATCGCCTGTGGAAGCAAAAGAGACAGTTTTTGAGAAAACAAGCCTCCATTGCAGTCATTGAAGTGACTGTTCGGCTGATGGAAGTAAAATCGATGACAGAGTAGATTAAAGGTTGCAAGATCGAATCCCAAAGCTGACAAGGTAAAAATCTGTCATTCTGCCCCTGAACAGGCAGTTACCCCACTGTTCCTAGGCCGTCAATGAAAATAAGAATTTGTTCTTAACTGACTTGCCTAGTTAAATAAAAGGTCAAATTAAAAAGATTAACTGGCCGTTAACCAGAGGTGAACCTTAAAATCAGAAGAAAATATGTCAAAAGCTAAAACCAACCAGTTTGTTTAGAAGACAACAACTCAACTACTCCAACTGTCCCTTCAATGAGTTTCAGGTCATCCCCAGAGTCGTTCTCTACTGGGACATGAAGGACCATCACGGTGATGGATGTCTATACTCTGGTGGGAATTGTTCATTGATCCAGCTATTAAAACTTGCAATGGAGTAAAACACACATCCCCCTCACGTTTTGATATGGTTCAAAAACATCTCCATTGATTTACATTGGGTCGCAGGCTATAAAATAGACTAGCCTCGACTAATGCTTAAAACCCAGAAGAGAAAGTCAATCAAATACTATAACTGCCACTGCTACAGAGGGCAGTAGCGCTGGAAAGTGGAGATTATTCCTACTGAGCTACTGTAGTCTCTCATTTCAAACCTGCTGTGTTTTAGTGTTAGCGTCAGTCTGGCTAGCCGATTGTATCAACAGAGAGGAAACTACAGACCAAGACAGGGAATGAAGACTAAACAAAACAAGGGGAATTGAGTTTGTTTGGTCTGTGTTAAAAACGGCAACCCGGCTTTAAAGTCAACTTTTTTATAACGATCAAAGAAAATGTGAGGCAACTGTAGCAAATGACTCAAGCTTATGATTCTCCTCCAGTATGCAAAAAACACAGTCTGCTCAAACTAATAACACACAAAATATTGTATTTATTTTGTCTATATTGAATACATCATTTAAACATTCACAGTGTAGGTTGGAAAAGTATGTGAACCCCCTAGGCTAATGATTGGAGTCAGGAGTCAGCTACCCTGGAGTACAATCATTGAGACGAGATTGGAGATGTTGGTTAGAGCTGCCCTGGCGCATAAAAGAAAAACCTCACAAAATTTGAGTTTGCTATTCACAAGAAGCATTGCCTGATGTGAACTATGCCTCAAACAAAAGAGATCTCAGAAGACCCAAGATTAAGAATTGCTGACTTGCATAAATCTGGAAAGGGTTACCAAATTATCTCTTAAAGCCTTGATCAGTCCACAGTAAGACACATTGTCTATAAATGGAGAAAGTTCAGCACGTTTGCCAACATCTCTGTTGACGAGTCTACGATACGCAAAACACTAAACAAGAATATTCATGGGACACCACGGAAGAAGCCACTGCTGTCCAAAAAAAAACATTGCTGCACGTCTGAAGTTTGCAAAAAAGCATCTGGATGTTCCACAGCGCTACTGGAAAAATACTCTGTGGACAGATGAAACTAAAGTTGAGTTGTTTGGAAGGAACACACAACATTATGTGTGGAGAAAAAAAAAGGCACAACACACCAACGTCAAAACCTCATCTCAACTGTAAAGTATTGTGACGGGGGAGTCATGGTTTGGAGCTGCTTTTCTGCCTCAGGGCCTGGACAGCTTGCTATCATCGACGGAAAAATGAATTGCCAATTTTATCAAGACATTTTGCAGGAGAATGTAAGGCTACCTGTCCAACAATTGAAGCTCAACAGAAGTTGGGTGATGCAAGAGGACAACGACCCAAAACACAGAAGTAAAAAAAAATTATTTTTTAAATGGCTTCAGAAGAAAATACATATTCTGGAGTGTCCCAGTCAGAGTCCTGACCTCAACCTGATTGAGATGCTGTGGCGTGACCTCAAGAGAGCGGTTAACACCAGACATCCCAAGAATATGAACTGAAACAGTTTTGTAAAGAGGAATGGTTCAAAATCCTTCGTTACCGTTGCGCAGGTCTGATCCGCAACTACAGAAAATGTTTGGTTGAGTATTAAATCCAACGGTTCACATACTTTTCCCACCCCGCACTTTAAATAGTGTGTTCAATAAAGACATGAAAACTTAATTGTTGATGTGTTATTAGTTTAAGCAGACTGTGTTTGTCTGTTGTTGTGACTTAGATGAAGATCAGATAAAATGTTAAGACTAATTTATGCAGAAATCCAGGTAATTCCAAAGGGTTCACCTGCTTTTTCTTGCCACGGCACATTTGATTGGTTAATGCTAAATAACGTTTCCTCAGAAATGGTGCTTTAGTTCACTTAATATTTTTGCAATACAATGCTCTACATTGTTCACCCAGCAAAAATGAAATATCTTAAATATGCAGGCATAATTCATCCCATATCTTGAATCTAAAAAGGAGGAAGTCCTGAAAATGCTACCTTAGCTAATGATAATGCCATTTCCAGAGACTAATAGTGGAACCTTTCCTCTTGTGAGGGTTCATATCAGCACACTGGAAGGTGGCGTAGTCATGTGTCTGACCACAACATTCTAGCACCAAACTGTGAGCCGAGCCGACACTTCCTCGGCATTCTGCAAAACAAATGTTTTGAGTAAGTGGAGAAGTGGACAGCCTCTAACATATGGGGTTAAGATACCATAGGTCTACCTATAGCACTACCGAGATACAATGTGAGAGTGTCTCCTGTTTCAACACACCCGGTAACCAGAGCCTCTCCTGTTCCAACACACCCGGTAACCAGAGCGTCTCCTGTTTCCAACACACCCGGTAACCAGAGCGTCTCCTGTTTCCAACACACCCGGTAACCAGAGCGTCTCCTGTTTCCAACACACCCGGTAACCAGTGTCTCCTGTTTCCAACACACCCGGTAACCAGTGTCTCCTGTTTCCAACACACCCGGTAACCAGTGTCTCCTGTTTCCAACACACCCGGTAACCAGAGTCTCCTGTTTCAACACACCCGGTAACCAGAGTGTCTCCTATCCCCACCCATTGAAGTGATTATACGAGTCAGCCAAATCCATTCATTCATATGGATTCTGGTGGAATGTGACATTTGACCGCTGTGTAACTTTTGCTGCTTGATCCTGCTGCTGGGAATAAAAGGCTTGCAGCCGAAGCCCTGTGGTAATCGTAGAGAGAGTCAGAACGTCCTTGTGTTACACGCAGAGCAAAGAGCAGAGAGCTTATGGTGAATGAATTGATAGTGTGTGTGGGGAAGGGATAACATAAATATAGGGAATGTGAGTAAATATGTGGCGAGGCAAGGGGTAGCAACTCCACGTCTGAACCAGTACACGCTACAGGTAATCGTTGGCTTTAATGACGCTAAATCCCAACGTCATCAAATCCCCTTTGAACCAAGGTTTAATTCCTGTGTGCTGGGTCTAGTCTTAGTGCGGTGCTGAAGTAATTGCAGCATTACCATGTGTGTAAGTGGAACACAGTGTAAGGATGATCCAACAGAATTCATTGGTCCGGATTGCTTTTCAACTGGAGACAATATTTATGGCACCAATAGCAGGTAATCCTACGACCTATGGAAAGTGAAAGTACGAAATTGCATTGACCTATTGCTGAGAGACAATTACATATTTATTATTCAAGCCAATGTTTCAGGTCAACAATCCAATTCTCAGGTTTCCCCAGAGCCATAAATGTACTGCAGCTGCGATCTATGCCAATGAAGCTGCAGAATCCCTGGATCATGCCCTATCATCCGATAACACAGCAGGTGAAGAGAGCCAAAGTCTACCAAATGAGCATCAACACCTCCTCACACTGATCTCTGTCACTCACAGGATGGATCCATGTGCTAACCAGAGACATGTTGTGCAAGGAGCTGAAAAGGCCACGGGAGCATCGCTCAGATGACAATGAGATTGAACATTGGTTAGCGTGGTACTCTCTATGGGTCTGATAGTCTGTCTGGAGTTCCAGCTGACTGTCTGGAGCATCTTATCAGAAGTATAGGAGGGACAGGGTCAATGTTAGAGGAGGTTAGTGTGTCTAGCCTTGGCAGTAAATAAAAAGTGTGTGGGTGTGTATGCGCGTGTATTTGTGAGTGAACGAATGTGTGTGTATATTGCAACATGCCCGAGTGTGTGTACATGTGTGAAGGAAGGGGGGGGGGAGCACTACAGGAAAAGTCTCTGGAGACATATTGGCTAGCCGACCACGGCCAAGATGGTGACCTACTTTACAGACATGTGGGTGAGTCATTGCCGCCGTCATAGGTGCCTTTTCATCCCTTTTCAAGGTAGGCAGCTACTCCGGGCCAGACAATGGACCTCTTCAAATGAGATAACTAGCTGGAGAGAGAGAGGGTGGGTGAGAAGGCCAGAGAGAGCACGAGAGAGACAAAAACACACACCGTTCTGAAAGGGTGCGAGTCGGGAAAGAGTCCGCTGCTGATTGGGCTGACAGTCGTTATTCTCTGCAGCGACGTTGCGTGTTGCTAAACCCGATCTTGTTTTGCCTAAACCCGATCTTGTTTTGCCTGAACCCCCATCTTGTTTTGCCTAAACCCCCATCTTGTTTTGCCTAAACCCCCATCTTGTTTTGCCTAAACCCCCATCTTGTTTTGCCTAAACCCCCATCTTGTTTTGCCTAAACCCCCATCTTGTTTTGCCTCGGCCGGCTGCTCAAGAAGAATACCCAAATTCTTGTCATTCTTCCCTAAATCTGTACACAACAAACATTCACACTGACCCAGGTCAGCTCTGATAGAAGATACGGGAACCACGCGGTACCATTTTCAGTGTGTTCTCTTGGTCTCCGACTGTATAGTTTCATTGATGCTTCTCTACGTCATAGTATAAAGGTCAAAACAACCACAGACAATCGCCATGTACTAAACAAGCCGTGGGCTGTTAAATGGTTGAGTATCTTCCTCATAGTAATCTAAGATACTGACATAGAGCTCTCTCTCTCTGTGTGTGTGTGTGTGTGTGTGTGTGTCTGTGTGTGTGTGTGTGTGTGTGTACTGAGAAAGACCCAACAGTTAGGCCTATTCCAGTCAAAACTCTCATTAGTGAAGCAGACATCTTACTGATGCTGTGGATGCAGGCATACAACCAATGCTCCCTTATCTAAACTTCCATTCTAAACAGCCCCTCAGAAACCATAGGATAACCATCAGTATCAGGCAACAGCAAACCACTGTCCACAAAATAAACCAACCCAGCTTCACCCAAATCATTAGGCAGCAACAAAGGAACGTATTCCCCAGTAAGGCAACAGTGCTTTAAAGTCAAAGGTGAATTGACGCAGTTTAATTTAATTAAAATCAGATGTTATTTGTCACATGCTTTGTAAACAACAGGTGTAAAGAGTGAAATGCTAACTTAAGGTCCATTCCCAACAATACAGAGAGAACAATAATGAGAAATTATATAAAAATGACAAATAACACATGGAATAAATACAAAATGAGTAACGATAACTTGGGTACATACACATACCAGTACCGAGTCGATGTGCAGGGGTACCGGGTAACTACCAGTCATAAGTTTGGACACACCTACTCATTCCAGGGTGTTTCTTTATTTTTACTATGTTCTACATTGTAGAATAATAGTGAAGACATCAAAACTATGAACACACTATGAACACTTGGAATTCTCTCAACCAGCTTCACCTGGAATGCTTTTCCAGCATTCTTGAAAAAGTACCCACATATGCTGACCCCTTGTTGGCTGCTTTTCCTTCACTCTGCGGCCCAACTCATCCCAAACCATCTCATTTGGGTTAAGGCCGGGTGATTGTGGAGGCCAGGTCATCTGATGCAGCACTCCATCACTCTCCTTCTTGGTCAAATAGCCCTTACACAGCCTGGAGGTGTGTTGGGTCATTGTCCTGTTGAAAAACAAATGATAGTCCCACTAAGCACAAACCTGATGGCACGGCATATCACTGCAGAATGCTGTGGTAGCCATGCTGGTTAAGTGTGCCTTGAATTCTAAATAAAATCAGTGTCACCAGCAAAGCACCCCTACACCATCATACCTCCTCCTCCATGCTTCACAGTGGGAACCACACATGTGGAGATGATCTGTTCACATACTCTGTGTCTCAAAAAATACACAGTGGTTGGAACCAAAAATTTAAAAAATTGGACTCAGACCAAAGGACAGAAGGTTGCAAGTTCAAATCCCCGAGCTGACAAGGTACAAATCTGTTGTTCTGCCCCTGAACAGGCATCTTAACCCACTGTTCCTAGGCCGTCATTGAAAATAAGAATTTGTTCTTAACTGACTTGCCTGGTTAAATAAAAGGTAAAAAATAAAAATACAATTTAAAAAGTGGACACACGGAAGCCACTCCTCAGTAAGAAGCACATGACAGCCCACCTAGAGTTGGCCAAAAGGCACCTAAAGACTCTCAGACCATGAGATAAAAGATTCTCTCGTCTGATGAAACCAAGATTGAACTCTTTGGCCTGGATGCCAAGTGTCACGTCTGGAGGAAACCTGGCACCATCCCTATTGTGAAGCATGGTGGTGGCAGCGTCATTCTGTGGGGATACTTTTCAGAGGCAGGGACTGGGAGACTAGTCAGGAACGAGAGAAAGATGAACAGA
Organism: Oncorhynchus tshawytscha; assembly: GCF_018296145.1. Classification (NCBI taxonomy): domain Eukaryota; kingdom Metazoa; phylum Chordata; class Actinopteri; order Salmoniformes; family Salmonidae; genus Oncorhynchus; species Oncorhynchus tshawytscha. The sequence continues at coordinate 8,936,919 of NC_056444.1, forward strand.
GCAAAATATAGAGAGATCCTTGATGAAACCTGGTCCAGAGCGCTCAGGACCTCAGACTGGGGGAAGGTTCATGTTCCAACAGGACAACGACCCTAAACACACAGCCAAACCAACACAGGTTTGGCTTCGGAAACAAGTCTCTGAATGTCCTTGAGTGGCCCAGCCAGAGCCCTTACTTGAACCTGATCGAAAATCTCTGGAGAGACCTGAAAACAGCTGTGCAGCGACGCTCCCCATCCCACCTGACAGAGCTTGAGATGATTGGAGAAACTCCCCAAATACAGGTGTGCCAAGCTTGTAGAGTCATACCCAAGAAGACTCGAAGCTGTAATCGCTGCCACAGTTTCTTCAAAGTACTGAGTAAAAAATAAAAACCTTTTTTTTGCTTTGTCATTATGGTGTATTGTGTGTAGTTTGAGGGGAAGAACACTTTATCTGAAACATAAAATGTGGAAAAAGTCCAAGGGGTCTGAATACTTCCCAAATGCACAGTAGAGGTAAGAACAAAGTGACGAGGCAACAGGATAGATAATAAACAGTACCAGCAGCATATGTGATGAGTCAAAAACGTTAGGGCAAAAAGGGTTAATGTATACAGTTAAATAGTTAACTAATTCCTACCCGGACAAACTATTTAGCAGTCTTCTGGTTAGAAACTGTTCAGGGTCATGTTGGTTCCAGACTCAATGCATCGGTACCGCTTGCCGTACGGCAGCAGAGAGAACAGGCTATGACTGGAGTCTGAAAAAAATGTGGGTCTTCCTCTGACACCGCCTGGTATAGAGGTCCTGGATGGCAGGGAGCTTAGCCCCAGTGATGTACTGGGTCGTACGCAGTACCCTTTGTAACGCCTTGCGGTCAAATGTCATGCAGTTGCCATACCAAGTGGTGAAGTAGCCAGTCAAGATGCTCTCAATGGTGCACACAGGCAGACACACAATCCCAGTCCATCCAACTAGAGAAGTTGTACTTGGCTAATGACATCCAGGGATATAGCAGTGGCTGCCGAGGCCATTTAACTAGAGTCCCCACAACTTTCCCAAAAGTGTTGGCATCAGACTCCCAATATGAAGCATTGCCTTTATTCAACCAGGTTTGCTAAGAACACATTCTTTTTCGGAACAACGACCCGAGTGCCAGACCTGAAGGACCAGGTTCTGGAAATAACAGGCTGTTTCTTGGGTTGACTCATTGTCATGTTGCTCACTAGTCTTTCTGTTGTGCCATTGCTGAAGGATGTCTAAACCCTAACCAATGATCTATTCTGAAGTATAGTAAAACCAAAGTCTACTGTAAACAGCACACCAACAAAAAGAGGCCATAATTAAGCTCAATTTAACAAATAGTAAATGTGCAGTAATGAGTGTTTGTTTGAAGCAATGCTGTGCAAAAAATAACCCTCCAAAATGTGGTTGAGTTGGAGGCTCTGAGTAGCCAATGAGGAGCCAACAGGAAGTACCACTACAGAGATGACTCTTCTAGAGACCATAATATATATCCACAAGATCATTGCTGCAGTAAATGGTTGTAGATAAAACCAAAATTCTCTAACAGGAGACACCTATTCATAAAACATAACTTCCTGGAAGCCACTGTAGTCTCCTCATTGGAGGATTAAAGAGAAAACTGTCCAGATACACAGGGTATACCAAACATTAGGAATACCTTTCTAATATTAAGTTGCGTTGCCCTTAGATCAGCCTCAATTCGTCGGGGCATGGACTCTTACAAGGTGTCGAAAGCGTTCCACAGGGACGCCGGCCCATGTTGACTCCAATGCTTCCCATAGTTGTGTGAAGTTGGCTGGATATCCTCTGGGTGGAGGACCATGCTTGATACAGGAAACTGTTGAGCGTGAAAAACCCAGCAGCGTTGCAGTTCTTGACAAACTGGTGCTCCTGGCACCTACTACCATACCCTGTTCAAAAGGCACTTAAATGTTTTGTCTTGTCCATTCACACTTTGAATGGCACACATACACAATCCCGGTCTCAATTGTCTCAAGGCTTAAAAATCCCCTTCATCTACACTGATTGAAGTGGATTTAACAAGTGACATCAACAAGGGATCATAGCTTAAACCTGTTCAGTCTGTCATGGAAAGAGTTCTTAATGTTTTGTATACTGAGTGTATATGCCAACAAAGCAGAATCAGAATCAACTCTTTCGCACAGGCGTTTTCATGCATTATAATCCAAACAAACGATTCATATTTCCTGCAGGATTATGTTCATGTTGTGAGAACGGGTCAAATTCATTTATCCTCCATCTGTAGATGAGTGTGATTGAAGAGTAACGCGCTAGAGGAAGGCATGTCCTGTCTGTGTTGATGAATGACTGCAGGTGTCTGAGCGAGGCTCGTTCTGAACCTGACCTCTAGCAGGCACGCATGAGAAGACAATAGCCTGAGAGACAGAGAGGATGTGACATTTTCCAGAAATCATGGTTGGAGGATTCCGGATTCCCTGCTCCTTCCCTCCTGATTCCGGGAATCCTCCAACCAGGATTTCAGGAAAACCAGGGAATTATTGAAAATTCCTGGAATTTTGCAACCCTAAAGTATGTGTGACAGCACATCAGCTAGTTGTGCACTAATGGGGAAGCCAAGCATCTCAGTCTCTATGGTAATAAATGGCCACACACAGTATTTATATCCACTAAGCTCCCCTCGGTGGCAGCTGTGCACATTAAGCTCCCTAGCACTCCCAACGTTAGTCAGCCTGACCGGATCACGGTAAGAGAGAAACAGAGTGGGAGACAAAGTATTTCCTTCAGCTGGTCTTACTACAACTCAAGCCCAATAAAGACAACAAAAATCATCCCAAGTCCAGAAATCCACTTAAAATACCAAGTTTGGAAAGACGGAACAAGATTATAATAAATAAAAACGCACACTAACCTTCTACCAGTGCCTTCAGAAAATATTCACACCCCTTCACTTTTTCCAAATGTTGTGTTACAAAGTCGGATTAATTGTCATTTTTCGTCAACACAAAACACTAACGTCAAAGTATATTTTTATTTTAAGTCTTGCCATAGATTTCAGTCAAAGCTGTAACTAGTCCATTCAGGAACATTCAATGTCGTCTTGGTAAGCAACTCCAGTGTATATTTGGCCTTGTGTTTTAGGTTATTGTCCTGCTGAAAGGTGAATTTGTCTCTCAGTGTCTGTTGGAAAGCCGACTGAAACAGGACTTCTTCTAGGATTTTGCCTGTGCTTAGCTCAATTACGTTTATTTTTTATCCTAAATAACTTCCTAATCCTTGCCGATGACAAACAAACCCATAACATGATGCAGCTACTACCATGCTTGGAAATATGAAGAGTGGTACTCAGTGATGTGTTGTGTTGAATTGGCCCCAAACATAACGCTTTGTATTCAGGACAAAAAGGTAATTTCTTTGCCACATTTTTGCAGTATTACTTCAGTGCCTTATTGCAAACAGGATGCACGTTTTGGAATATTTGTATTCTGTACAGGCTTCCTTATTTTTCACTCTGTCATTTATGTCAGTATTGTGGAGTAACTACAATGTTGTTGATCGTTCCTCAGTTATTTCCTATCACAGCCATTAAACTAACTGTTTTGAAGTCACCATTGGCCTCATGGTAAAATCCCTGAGTGGTTTCCTTCCTCTCCGGCAACTGAGTTAGGAAGGACACCTGTATCGTTGTAGTGACTGGGTGATACAGCATCCAATGTGTAATTAATAACTGCACCATGCTTAAGGGGATATTCAATGTCTGATATTATTTTTACCCATCTACCAATAGGTGCCCTTCTTTGGGAGGCATTGGAAAACCTCCCTGCTCTGTGGTTGAATCGGTGTTTGAAATTCACTGCTCGACTTGAGGGACCTTACAGTTAACTGTATGTGTGGGATACAGAGATGAGGTAGTAATTTAAAAATCATGTTAAACACTATTATTGCACACAGTCCATGCAACCTGTGACTTGTAAAGGACATTTTTACTCAGGATTACCATAACAAATGAGTTGAATACCTATTGACTCAAGACATTTCGGCTTTTAATTTTTAATTCATTTTGTAAACATTTCTAAAAACATATTGTATATTGCATATTTTCCACTGTGACATTATGGGGTATTGGGTGTAGATCAGTGACACAAAAATCTTTAATTTAATTCATTTTACATTTTAAACACAACAACATTTGGAATAAGTCAACGTCACAATGGAATTGTGTTTTTAGAAATGTCCTTTGTAGCGCAGGTGGTTTGAGCTTGAAACGCCAGCGTGTTTGTGGGTTCGATTCCCGGGATCACCCATACATTAAATGTATGCACACATGACTAAGTCACTTTGGATAAAAGCGACTGCTAAATATGATATATATATATTAGTTCAGAGCTGTGCAGGATAACGAGGTAGCAGCCTGGCTCTGACTAAGAAATCCCAGGGTAGAGAGATAGAAGACTCTAGGGGGTTTGAAAACAAACCTCCAGGTGAGAGTCGCCAGGCACTTACCCCTCCGTCGCGACAGCGAGCCTTCTCCTTTCTCCATGCTAGAGTGAAGAGGGGCTGAGGCGGGGGTGGGGTGGGGGGAGGGGGTTGAGGAGGGAGACGTCCCTGTAGTGCTGCTGCTGTTAGGGAGGTCCCAAGTGCAGAGGTCAAGGAGGAGAGGCCGGGAGCTGCTAGCGTTGTGTGGCTACGGTAGAGACGCAATGTCGCCCGAGCGAGGATCAGCTCTGTGTGTGTGTGTGTGTGTGAGTGAGACACTGGCCGAAGATGGCAGCAGCCACGCATCACAGCCCCCCCCCTCCCAATCATCACCTAATCTCTCGCTCTCTCTCTCTCTATTCTCTCTCAGGGGGTAGGAGCAGTGAGAGAGGGCGGGAGAAAGTGAGAGGAGAGAGGATGAGTGAGAGACACAAGTAGGAGGAGAGGGAGAGACAAGTAGGAGGAGAGAGATGTACAGCTGATCCTCTACCTGTGAGCATCCAGCACTCCATTACATCCCAAGCCTCTGAACAGAGCGAATGTAGCTCTACATCAGAGGAAACACAAAGGATTTACAACACACACATACACTAGACTGTACAACACAATACAGTGCAGTACAGACACTCTCCTCAAAACACATTCTGTCCTAAATGGATGCAACCACAGGGTGATCAAATTAAGATCCTACAGGTATATGTGCCCTTCTTTGCCAGGCATTGGAAAACCTCCCTAGTCTTTGTGATTGAATACTTACTGACAAGCCATTTCAGTTTAATTTATTTTTATTCATTTGCACAACTAAAAAAAAATGTACATATTTTCACTTAGACATTATGGGGTATTGTGTGTAGGCTAGTGACAAAAAATGTCAATGTAATCCATTTTAAATTCAGGCTGTAAAAACAAAATAGGGACAATGACAAGGGGTGTGAATACTTTCTGAAGGCACCGTTATAAAGTATATAATCTATAATGGACGTGACTGATGCATTATGGGATATCAGTTTAATTTCTTTGACATTCAGAGGCTGAGCTACAACGTGTAGCTGAGACAAAATATTTGACTTTGCTTAGGAAGTAATCTAATTATGTTACTATCAATTGATTAAGCTATTCACTTTCTGTATAAAAGAAGATGTTTATTAAACCCCAGACAGCTTTTGTGTTGAGTTAAGCCACAGAAGAAGTGTAGCCAGCAGTTAAAGCTTACATTTTTCTGCATCGGTAGGACTACTCTCCCTGGGGTGGAACAGCAGACCTACATTTAAAAGGACCACGCTCAGATTCCTAATGACGTCTCAGATTGTATTATTTGCAAACAGGGACAGTTTCGTTGCAAACAAGACACACTGATTTGGCGATGGATAAATACGATAAGAAGCACACATAGACCTCTCTCTCCGTCCATTCTTAGCCTGTACATTTCGGTAATTTGAGTGGTATTAAAAAAAAAATTTTTAAAGATTCTGCTGAAATACAATTATAGTAAAAGCGTTGCATGAATCTATGAAGGAGATCTTTCAATCCGTACTGTTGTCCACGGTGGTCTGTGAACCCACAACCTTGTGACCTGCAGCCCTGTGCGCCATCAGCATTTCTGCGTAGCCATGTAACACTTACAGGACGAAGACATTTCAAAACTGCCTTAGAGTTTCAGGTCTGTCCAAGAAGTGACGGTAAACTGGCAAGTTCTCTGCTATCCATTTTATGTTGAAATGATCAGCTTGGGTGTAAGGGAGGGTCACTTGTTTTATTTAAAGCGTTCAGGGGTGGGTTTAGGTCAAATATATTTTACTGAAAGGAGTGCCATCCATTTTAATTTCAGGAGGTCCGATTTTCTCCAAGTAAACCTTATTATAAATAACGTTCACTCTCTAAGGCCTTTTTCATCTGACAAGCACAATGGCAGTCAATGTGAGTGATGTGAGAGCCCAGAGCTCCTAGAAAGTGTTTTGACAAATCTGGTTTAAGATTTAGAATCAAAATGGGTGCTGCGATGCCAACATGGTGGACTGACTTGCCAAGCTTTGTACCTATGTCCAGGTATAGAGAGAGAAAGCATGGTGACTGGAAAAAGGCCCATGTCCACTGCCCATTCATTTATTTTACATTTATTTCACCTTTATTTAACCAGGTAGGCCAGTTGAGAACAAGTTCTCATTTACAACTGCGACCGGGCCAAGATAAAGCAAAGCAGTTCGACATATACAACAACACAGAGTTACATGGAATAAACAAACACACAATCAATAATACAGTAAAAAAATCTATATACAGTGTGTGCAAATGAGGTGAGATAAGGGAGGTTAGGCAATAAATAGGCCATGGTGGCGAAGTAATTACAATATAGCAATTAAACACTGGGATGGTAGAATTGCAGAAGATGAAATGTGCAAGTTGAGATACTGGGGTGCAAAGGAGCAAGATAAATAAATACAGTATGGGGATGAGGTAGTTGGATGGGCTATTTACAGATGGGCTATGTACAGGTGCAGTGATCTGTGACCTGCTCTAACAGCTGGTGCTTAAAGCTAGTGAGGGAGGTAAGAGTCTCCAGCTTTAGTGATTTTTTGAAGTTCGTTCCAGTCATTGGCAGCAGAAAACTGGAAGGAAAGGCGGCCAAAGGAAGAATTGGCTTTGGGGGTGACCAGTGAGATATATTGTCTCCCTAAGACCATGTGAACTAGGGCAGTAAATCACTTATCCAAATCCTGCCCCTTTTATAAAACACACCGCAGAACTCTGTCCTCTGGTAGGACAGGCAATGGCCTATGGTGGTCGCTGGTCAGAGACTAACGTCCCCGTCTTGCCAATGCCATCCAGTCACTGGGATAAATGTTACAACATCTTAATGTCCTAGGGCTGTCCGGACAAAAACAAAAACAATCATTGCCGACAACCAATTGGTCGAAATTTTGAAACTTATTTTTGAATAAAATCAACTACATACACTACCGGTCAAAAGTTTTAGAACACCTACTCATTAGTTTTGATGTCTTCACTATTATTCTACAATGTAGGAAATAGTAAATATAATATAAAAACCCTTGAATGAGTAGGTGTTGTAAAACTTCTGACCGGTAGTGTATGCACTGAGCTTATCTGATGCTTTAAAAAGCACACTATTTGATTAAATCATTAAGACACACAAATGACTCAGGAAAGAGCCCGATGGTAAACGCTGTGTAAAAAAAAAACAGAAAAATGATGGCGAGTGCCTATGTGACTGGCGCATGCTGTCTCGCTCTCACCCCTACTGCAGTGACAAGGCTATATGGATGATTTATAAAGCCAGGCACATTTAACAGTTAGGCTATTGATTAGACTTAATTGAGTTGGTGTTTCCTCTCTCCTCAATATTCTTAGACAATTAGGCAAGTCAAGGGCTGTTTAATCATCTCTGCTTCTGCCTAGTGGTTAGAGTGTAGATGTGGCAGGGTAGCCTAGTGGTTAGAGTGTAGAGGTGGCAGGGTAGCCTAGTGGTTAGAGTGTAGAGGTGGCAGGGTAGCCTAGTGGTTAGAGTGTAGAGGTGGCAGGGTAGCCTAGTGGTTAGAGTGTAGAGGTGGCAGGGTAGCCTAGTGGTTAGAGTGTAGAGGTGGCAGGGTAGCCTAGTGGTTAGAGTGTAGAGGTGGCAGGGTAGCCTAGTGGTTAGAGTGTAGAGGTGGCAGGTAGCCTAGTGGTTAGAGTGTAGAGGTGGCAGGGTAGCCTAGTGGTTAGAGTGTAGAGGTGGCAGGGTAGCCTAGTGGTTAGAGTGTAGAGGTGGCAGGGTAGCCTAGTGGTTAGAGTGTAGCGGTGGCAGGGTAGCCTAGTGGTTAGAGTGTAGAGGTGGCAGGGTAGCCTAGTGGTTAGAGTGTAGAGGTGGCAGGGTAGCCTAGTGGTTAGAGTGTGGAGTTGGCAGGGTAGCCTAGTGGTTAGAGTGTAGAGGTGGCAGGTAGCCTAGTGGTTAGAGTGTAGAGGTGGCAGGGTAGCCTAGTGGTTAGAGTGTAGAGGTGGCAGGTAGCCTAGTGGTTAGAGTGTAGAGGTGGCAGGGTAGCCTAGTGGTTAGAGTGTAGAGGTGGCAGGGTAGCCTAGTGGTTAGAGTGTGGAGGTGGCAGGTAGCCTAGTGGTTAGAGCGTTGGATTTGTAACCGAAAGGTTTGCATGATCGAATCCACGAGCTGACAAGGTAAAAATCTGTCGTTCTGCCCCTGAACAAGGAAGTTAACCCACTGTTCCTAGGCCGTCATTGTTAATAAGAATTTGTTCTAAACTGACTTGCCTAGGTAAAGGTAAAATACATTCTAAAAAATGTTCTTAATCGCAATATGCTGGTTAACTTTGCTATTATGCACATAGCAACATGGGCAAAATTGCCAATTCCACAGCACACTTATGCTTCAGAACCGCGGACAGCGACCGTATCCAACGCAGGAGAAAGCACATTTGTTATAAAATATATTTATTAGTGCTGCACCATGATTTTTTACACAATATAACTGATAAGGGAATTTATATGCTTAAGGTAATGACTAAACAATTCCACCCTGAAACGTAATTATGACATTATGTAACAGATATAATGAATAATTAAACAAACTTAACTATTAGTAATCATTCGATTCTTTAACATGTATAATGAATTAAAATGGTAAACTTCAGTCTAATAAGGTTTGGACAGGACAAGTAGAAATGTGTGTGTGTGACTAAGAAGATACCGAGAACAATTAAACTGTGTGTGACCTGACCTGTCTAGAACTCAAGAACAGGGAGTCCTTTTCAAGGTTCCTCTAATCTCGGGGGAATGGAACTGTTGTCTGAGTAGTGATAAACAGTGGTGAGAACTATGGAGAAGGATACAACCCACCTACTGTTCGTGTGTATGTATGTGTGTAGGCTATCTACTGTTTGTGTGGAGGTATGTGCGTAAGTAGGGAGTGAGTTATAAAATGGATGTCTTTGTATTGTGGACTTTAGAACGTTCTCGTGAATAAATTGTACGAACCTTTTGCATAAGCAGAGTCTTTGCCTAATTATTATTAAACCCAGGGTCTTACAAACCTCTGGGATTGGTCAAAGCTTATTGATCGTTAGTTATTATCAATGGGATTGAAAATTCTTGTGACAATAACCATATAAAATTTCAGTATCACGTCTTAGAGTGATGGACTGTACCATCCCGTGGCCTCTAATGGATTAGACCATTGAGACAGGTGAGAATCAGACAAGTGTCTTGTGCACCATAAAAAAAAGTGACTGCGCGACTAAAGAAATCAACAACCTATCAACAAAAACAATCAACTAGTAAACTAAAAATGGGGTCAGCCCTTTACAATGAAGGCCTGGGAACCGGGGCAGAATGACAGATTTTTACATTGTCAGCTCGGTGATTCGATCAAGCAACCTTTCAGTTACTGGCCCAACGCTCTAACCACTAGGCTGCCTGCCGCCCCAAAATCCCCTCTAAAAGTGACCTTTGATAAACTAGCTACATTTTGTCATTGGAGCAAAGCTGAGGAGAGTTTGATTGCCAGCCTTAAGCATAGGTTGTGTTGCATTCTGATTAAAATTTACAGCCAAGTCCTAAGAGAGTCTAAAGAGGGATACAGTCCAGTCTCTAAACGGATACTATGGTGACTAGAGAGGATGGGAGCTAGGCTCACTGAGGCTCAATCAGGTCTATGGTGACTAGAGGGGATGGGAGCTAGGCTCACTGAGGCTCAATCAGGTTTGTTGTAGTCCGTGTAGCCATAAGCTTTTAAGACCTTCACGTAAACATCACCGTTGTCCATTAGGTAACAGGGTGGATGGGGGAGGTGAGTGAGTGAGGTGAGTGAGGTGAGTGAGGTGAGTGAGGTGAGTGAGAGAGAGAGAAACAGCAGCTTCTACTATAAAGTAGCTACATAGGCTACTGCATCATCCCACAACTCTTGTTCGTAACGTTAACATGGTGATGTACCTGAATGGATCCTAGGCAGTAGGAGTTGTCTCAAGGCGGTTTTATTAGTCTGTCTGTTTTCGAACCTCTCTGTCAGAGAGAGATTTTCATTTAACCAGAACATTTTCAACCGACTGTACCAATCACCACAAGTCAGGTAGAATAGAAATCACTCTTCTGATCAGCCCCAATTCTGGCAAAGAGGAGAATGTCTATTGGTTTGTTTGGCCTAATGGTCCGCTCTTCTCTGCTCACATACGGTGCATTTGGAAATAATTCAGACCCCTTCACCTTTTCCACATTTACAACCTTATTCTAGAATGGACTCAATATTTGTTTTTCCCTCATTAACCTACACACAATACCACATAATTACAATGTTTGCAAAGTTATAAAAAAGCTGAAATATGACATTTACATAAGTATTCAGACCCTTTACTCAGTACTTTGTTGAAGCCCCTTTGGCAGCGATTACAGCCTCGAGACTTTTCGGGTATGACGCTACAAGCTTTCACTGTAGGTAACTCTGGCCCACACTGTTGCTATAGTTTCCTCTTAGAGAAGAACACATCGTACAGAACATTGCAGGATTTTATTTTCATTTGTTAAATTAAAAATACTGTTTTATTAATTCATGTCATCTACAAGACCCTGCTAGGTAAAGTCCCCCCTTATCTCAGCTCGCTGGTCACCATAGCATCTCCCACCTGTAGCACACGCTCCAGCAGGTATATCTCTCTAGTCACCCCGAAAACCAATTCTTTCTTTGGCCGCCTCTCCTTCCAGTTCTCTGCTGCCAATGACTGGAACGAACTACAAAAATCTCTGAAACTGGAAACACTTATCTCCCTCACTAGCTTTAAGCACCAACTGTCAGAGCAGCTCACAGATTACTGCACCTGTACATAGCCCACCTATAATTTAGCCCAAACAACTACCACTTTTCCAACTGTATTTTATTTATTTATTTATTTTGCTCCTTTGCACCCCATTATTTTTATTTCTACTTTGCACATTCTTCCCATTGCAAAACTACCATTCCAGTGTTTTACTTGCTATATTGTATTTACTTTGCCACCATGGCCTGTTTTTGCCTTTACTTCCCTTCTCACCTCATTTGCTCACATTGTATATAGACTTGTTTATACTGTATGTTTGTTTTACTCCATGTGTAACTCTGTGTCGTTGTATCTGTCGAACTGCTTTGCTTTATCTTGGCCAGGTCGCAATTGTAAATGAGAACTTGTTCTCAACTTGCCTACCTGGTTAAATAAAGGTAAATAAATAAATGTCACAAGAGATGTTATCGTTCGTCACACACTGTACTTACATATCTCACACACATTCACAGGAATAAAAAGTTTTTTTTTAAATCAATAAAGTGGTCCAACTTTACCAACATTCTTTTAAGTCATGGCTGACTAGGAAAACATAAGACAGAAAGGAATGGCTGCAACCTCAACTGACCTTTAAGGCTCTATTTTAACAAACCTAACGCACCGCAAAATCTAAGGGCTGGCGGTAGTGCTAAAGGGTCAGGTGTGTCAGAAATATTTGTGCTATTTTCACATCCAGATTTGTGGGCGCAGTAGCTGGCAGTGGCACGGAAGGGCTGGGTTTTGATGAATAAACAGGTTGAAGGTGTGTCAACGCTCCACTGGCCAATCAGAATGTGCTCCATTGCTAAAATATGTGGTTGCTTCAAGCTGTGTATTTATGGTATTTTATGTATTGCGTTGTCATCAACTCCAATTCGAATCTTAGTCCGTTAAAGCCTAGTTCGTTAAATAGCTGAGTTCACGGTCTGCCTTTCACAACCACACCACACAGGTTGACAGGACTGGTCCCCCTTTCAATTGATGGTTAAAAGAACCTTAAGTTGTTTCTCTCAATTATACAATCAGCCCCCCTGACAAACAGTCACTGAAGGACTCTCTCCCTCACAAACAACACATTGATTGAGCTAGTGTTGAGCTAGTGTTATGTATCTACCTGCATGTGATTGCACATGTAGCCCCATATTTGCTAAACTGTGTGTTGAACATGTTCCTAGTCCCATTGTTCTAGTTGCATTGCTTCAATATGGAAATACGTTGGTAAACATAGGCTATAGCATTCACCACTGATATAGGGACTAGGCCGACTGTAAATTACAGTCAGTACATGGACATGCCAAACATAGTCAATAAGCAAGATTAAATTCACTAGGCTATTGATAAGGCCTAAAAAGACACTGTATAATTCAAATCAATTCGGAATAAAAATGAAACAACTTGTTTTAAATTAGGCTAAACAAACAAAATAAAGACTTCAATGTCTAAATACAATTACAGGCAATTTAGACTATGGCGGGTTTTACGCACATCCAAACTTTGCACAGGAGTCCACTCTCCATTACACTCATATTAATTGAATATGATCTCTATGGTTATACTCTCTATGGTTCCAAATGTAATATTTTATAAACATCATGGAACCATCTTACAGACCATAGTTGCCCTTCTCCAGAAATAGCAGATTAAATTGCATTGCATCTGAGCCATGCACAGTCTAAACTCAGTGAGTTGAATATTTCTAACAAGTTTGTCATTTAATCAAAGTAAAACTTAAAAACAAATCTTTTTTTTTTTTTTTTTAAAACAACATTTTGAAATAGTATTGGATCAGAAGCACGGATTCATAAATCTCATATCTCCTTCCATAAACATAAGGCAATGTGTGCACACGGAGACCTAAGAGCTTTTCGGCAGGAGGCATGGATGTTTGTCCTAGCCATTGAAAATATTTAATAAAACTATTATATGGTAATCCTACAATAGGCCTAGTTTTAACAAACATGTAGCCAATCTAATTTTTATTGGCTTCAACATGAAAATATATCTACACACATTGCATTCGCATTTTAAAAATGCACTGCATTTGAGAAATTAGGTCCAACAGATGAATGAAAAACAATAAGCAGTCTATTGTTATAACTTGATGTTCCTAAACAGACTTCCCCACAGTCACTAAAACCTTTCATTCAATGGGCATCGCACATAAGCCTAATGAGCCCACACGAGTTGCATGGACAAAAATAATATGGAATGTCTGTTGACTGTTTGGCTGCTCGTAATATTTGAATAAAGTATTGGTTATAGGCTACCGTTTAGTAACAGTAACACTGATTACTGTTCGCCTCCTCCGGTAAAAATGTAAGCCATAACCAAGACCTTAGTGGGGGGTAGGTGATAGTGGGGTGGGGGGTAGGTGATAGTGGGGGGGTGTTAGGTGATAGTAGTGGGGGGTGTTAGGTGATAGTAGTGGGGGTGTTAGGTGATAGTAGTGGGGGGTGTTAGGTGATAGTAGTAGGGGTAGGTGATAGTGGGTGGGGGGGTGGTAGGTGATAGTGAGTGGGGGTGGTAGGTGATAGTGAGTGGGGGTGGTAGGTGATAGTAGTGGGGGGTGGTAGGTGATAGTAGTGGGGGTGTTAGGTGATAGTAGTGGGGGTGTTAGGTGATAGTAGTGGGGGGTAGGTGATAGTGGGTGGGGGGTGGTAGGTGATAGTGAGTGGGGGGTGGTAGGTGATAGTGAGTGGGGGGTGGTAGGTGATAGTGAGTGGGGGGTGGTAGGTGATAGTGAGTGGGGGTGGTAGGTGATAGTGAGTGGGGGGTGGTAGGTGATAGTAGTGGGGGTTTTAGGTGATAGTGGGTGGGGGGTTAGGTGATAGTAGTGGGTGGGGTTTTAGGTGATAGTGGGTGGAGGGGTTAGGTGATAGTAGTGGGGTGTTAGGTGATAGTAGTGGGGGTGTTAGGTGATAGTGGGTGGGGTAGGTGATAGTGGTTGGGGGGTAGGTGATAGTGGGGGGTTAGGTGATCGTAGTGGGGGGTGTTAGGCGATAGTGGGTGGGGGTGTTAGGCGATAGTAGTGAAGTGTTAGGCGATAGTAGTAGAAGTGTTAGGCGATAGTAGTAGAAGTGTTAGGCGATAGTAGTGGAAGTGTTAGGCGATAGTAGTGGGGGTGTTAGGCGATAGTAGTGGGGGGTGTTAGGCGATAGTAGTGGGGAGGGTAGGTGATAGTAGTGGGGGGTAGGTGATAGTAGTGGGGGGTAGGTGATAGTAGTGGGGGGTAGGTGATAGTGGGTGGGGGTGTTAGGTGATAGTGGGTGGGGGGTGTTAGGTGATAGTGGGTGGGGGTAGGTGATAGTGGGTGGGGGGTAGGTGATAGTGGGTGGGGGGTAGGTGATAGTGGGTGGGGGTAGGTGATAGTGGGTGGGGGTAGGTGATAGTGGGTGGGGGTAGGTGATAGTGGGTGGGGGGTAGGTGATAGTGGGGGGTAGGTGATAGTAGTGGGGGGTTTAGGTGATAGTGGGTGGGGGTTAGGTGATAGTAGTGGGGGTTAGGTGATAGTGGGTGGGGGGTAGGTGATAGTGGGTGGGGGTAGGTGATAGTGGGGTGTTAGGGGATAGTAGTGGGGGGTAGGTGATAGTGGGTGGGGGGTAGGTGATAGTGGGTAGGGGTGTTACATTATTCATCTCATATGCATACGTAGATACTGTACTCTATATCATCGACTGCATCCTTATGTAATACATGTATCACTAGCCACTTTAACTATGCCACTTGGTTTACATACTCATCTCATATGTATATACTGTACTCGATATCATCTACTGTATCTTGCCTATGCTGCTCTGTACCATCACTCATTCATATATCCTTATGTACATATTCTTTATCCCCTTACACTGTGTATAAGACAGTAGTTTTTTGGAATTGTTAGTTAGATTACTTGTTCGTTATTACTGCATTGTCAGAACTAGAAGCACAAGCATTTCGCTACACTCGCATTAA
Source organism: Oncorhynchus tshawytscha (assembly GCF_018296145.1). NCBI lineage: Eukaryota > Metazoa > Chordata > Actinopteri > Salmoniformes > Salmonidae > Oncorhynchus > Oncorhynchus tshawytscha. The sequence goes on from NC_056444.1 coordinate 8,952,130, forward strand.
CATCTGCTAACCATGTGTATGTGACAAATAAAATTTGATTTGATTTGTTAGGTGATAGTAGTGGGTGGGGGGTGTTAGGTGATAGTAGTGGGGGGTAGATGATAGTGGGTAGAAGTGTTAGGGGATAGTAGTAGGTAGGGGTGTTAGGGATAGTAGTAGGTAGAAGTGTTAGGGGATAGTAGTAGGTAGAAAGTGTTAGGTGATAGTAGTAGGGGTGTTAGGTGATAGTAGTGGGGGGTGTTAGGTGATAGTGGGTGGGGGGGTGTTAGGTGATAGTAGTGGGGGTGTTAGGTGATAGTAGTGGGGGTGTTAGGTGATAGTAGTGGGGGGTAGGTGATAGTGGGTGGGGGGGTGATAGTGGGTAGAAAGTGTTAGGTGATAGTAGTGGGGGTAGGTGATAGTGGGGGGTAGGTGATAGTGGGGGGTAGGTGATAGTGGGTGGGGGTGTTAGGTGATAGTAGTGGGGGGTGTTAGGTGATAGTAGTGGGGGTAGGTGATAGTGGGTAGAAGTGTGTTAGGTGATAGTAGTGGGGGTGTTAGGTGATAGTAGTGGGGGTAGGTGATAGTGGGGTGTTAGGTGATAGTGGGGGGTGATAGTGGGTGGGGGGTAGGTGATAGTGGGTGGGGGTGTTAGGTGATAGTAGTGGGGGGTGTTAGGTGATAGTGGGTGTTAGGTGATAGTAGTGGGGGGTGTTAGGTGATAGTGGGGGGTTGTTAGGTGATAGTGGGGGGTAGGTGATAGTAGTGGGGGGTGTTAGGTGATAGTGGGGGGTAGAGTGATAGTAGTGGGGGGTAGGTGATAGTAGTAGAAGTAGGTGATAGTGGGTAGAGGTGTTAGGTGAGTAGTAGGGGGGTAGGTGATAGTGGGTGGGGGGTGTTAGGTGATAGTAGTGGGGAGGTAGGTGATAGTAGTAGGGGTGTTAGGTGATAGTGGGGAGGTGTTAGGTGATAGTAGAGGTGTTAGGTGATAGTAGAAGTGTTAGGTGATAGTAGAAGTGTTAGGTGATAGTAGGGGTGTTAGGTGATAGTGAGGGGGTGTTGTTAGGTGATAGTAGGGGTGTTAGGTGATAGTGGGGGGTAGGTGATAGTAGTGGGGGGTAGGTGATAGTGGGTGGGGGGTAGGTGATAGTAGTGGGGGGTAGGTGATAGTGGGTGGGGGTAGGTGATAGTAGTGGGGGTAGGTGATAGTGGGTGGGGGTGTTAGGTGATAGTAGTGGGGGGTAGGTGATAGTGGGGTGTTAGGTGATAGTGGGGGTGATAGTGGGTGGGGGGGTAGGTGATAGTGGGTGGGGGTGTTAGGTGATAGTAGTGGGGGTAGGTGATAGTGGGGTGTTAGGTGATAGTGGGGTGTTAGGTGATAGTGGGGGTGATAGTGGGTGGGGGTAGGTGATAGTGGGTGGGGGGTGTTAGGTGATAGTAGTGGGGGTAGGTGATAGTGGGGTGTTAGGTGATAGTGGGGTGTTAGGTGATAGTGGGGGGTGATAGTGGGTGGGGGGGTAGGTGATAGTGGGTGGGGGTGTTAGGTGATAGTGGGTGGGGGTTTAGGTGATAGTAGTGGGGGGTAGGTGATAGTAGTGGGGGTAGGTGATAGTAGTGGGGGGTAGGTGATAGTGGGTGGGGGTGTTAGGTGATAGTGGGTGGGGGTGTTAGGTGATAGTGGGTGGGGGGTAGGTGATAGTGGGTGGGGGGTAGGTGATAGTGGGTGGGGGGTAGGTGATAGTGGGTGGGGGTAGGTGATAGTGGGTGGGGGGTAGGTGATATGGGTGGGTATAAGGGGTAGGTGATAGTGGGTGGGGGGTAGGTGATAGTGGGTGTCAGGGGTAGGTGATAGTGGGGGGGTAGGTGATAGTGGGTGGGGGTAGGTGATAGTGGGGGTAGGTGATAGTAGTGGGGGTTTAGGTGATAGTGGGTGGGGGGTTAGGTGATAGTAGTGGGGGTTAGGTGATAGTGGGTGGGGGTAGGTGATAGTGGGGTGTTAGGGGATAGTAGTGGGGGTAGGTGATAGTGGGTGGGGGTAGGTGATAGTGGGTAGGGGTGTTACATTATTCATCTCATATGCATACGTAGATACTGTACTCTATATCATCGACTGCATCCTTATGTAATACATGTATCACTAGCCACTTTAACTATGCCACTTGGTTTACATACTCATCTCATATGTATATACTGTACTCGATATCATCTACTGTATCTTGCCTATGCTGCTCTGTACCATCACTCATTCATATATCCTTATGTACATATTCTTTATCCCCTTACACTGTGTATAAGACAGTAGTTTTTGGAATTGTTAGTTAGATTACTTGTTCGTTATTACTGCATTGTCAGAACTAGAAGCACAAGCATTTCGCTACACTCGCATTAACATCTGCTAACCATGTGTATGTGACAAATAAAATTTGATTTGATTTGTTAGGTGATAGTAGTGGGTGGGGAAGTGTTAGGTGATAGTAGTAGAGGGGGGTAGATGATAGGTAAGTGTTAGGGGATAGTAGTAGGTAGGGGGGTGTTAGATAGTAGTAAGGTAGAAGTGTTAGAGATATAGTAGTAGGTAGAGGTGTTAGGTGATAGTAGTAGAAGTGTTAGGTGATAGTAGTGAAGTGTTAGGTGATAGTAGGTAGAAGTGTTAGGTGATAGTAGTGGGAAGTGTTAGGTGATAGTAGTGGGGTGTTAGGTGATAGTAGTGGGGGTAGGTGATAGTGGGTGGGGGTGATAGTGGGTGGGGGGTGTTAGGTGATAGTAGTGGGGGTAGGTGATAGTGGGGGTAGGTGATAGTAGGGGGTAGGTGATAGTGGGTGGGGGTGTTAGGTGATAGTAGTAGAAGTGTTAGGTGATAGTAGTGGGGGTAGGTGATAGTGGGTGGGGAAGTGTGTTAGGTGATAGTAGTAGGGGGTGTTAGGTGATAGTAGTGGGGGGTAGGTGATAGTGGGGTGTTAGGTGATAGTGGGGTGATAGTGGGTGGGGGTAGGTGATAGTGGGTGGGGGGTGTTAGGTGATAGTAGTGGGGGTGTTAGGTGATAGTGGGTGTTAGGTGATAGTAGTAGAAGTGTTAGGTGATAGTGGGGGTTGTTAGGTGATAGTAGAGGTAGGTGATAGTAGTAGAGGTGTTAGGTGATAGTGGGGGGTAGGTGATAGTAGTGGGGGTAGGTGATAGTAGTGGGGTAGGTGATAGTGGGTAGGGTGTTAGGTGATAGTAGTGGGGGTAGGTGATAGTAGGTGGGGGTGTTAGAGTGATAGTAGTAGGGGTAGGTGATAGTAGTAAGTGTTAAGTGATAGTAGAAGTGTTAGGTGATAGTAGAAGTGTTAGTGATAGTAGAAGTGTTAGGTGATAGTGGGGGTGTTAGGTGATAGTAAGGTGTTAAGTAATAGTAAGTATTGTTAGGTAATAGAAAGTATTAGGTGATAGTAAGTGTTAGGTGATAGTAAAGTATTAGGTGATAGTAGAGGTAGGTAGGTGATAGTAGAGGTAGGTGATAGTGGGTGGGGTAGGTGATAGTAGGGGGTAGGTGATAGTGGGTGGGGGTAGGTGATAGTAGTGGGGGGTAGGTGATAGTGGGTGGGGAAAGTGTTAGGTGATAGTAGTAGGGGAGGTAGGTGATAGTGGGGTGTTAGGTGATAGTGGGGGTGATAGTGGGTGGGGGGTAGGTGATAGTGGGTGGGGGTGTTAGGTGATAGTAGTGGGGTAGGTGATAGTGGGGTGTTAGGTGAGGTGGGGTGTTAGGTGATAGTGGGGGTGATAGTTAGGTGATAGTAGTGGGGGTGTTAGGTGATAGTAGTAGTAGGTGATAGTGGGGTGTTAGGTGATAGTGGGGTGTTAGGTGATAGTGGGGGGGTGATAGTGGGTGGGGGTAGGTGATAGTGGGTGGGGTGTTAGGTGATAGTAGGGGGGTAGGTGATAGTGGGGTGTTAGGTGATAGTGGGGTGTTAGGTGATAGTGGGGGGTGATAGTGGGTGGGGGGGTAGGTGATAGTGGGTAGGGAGGTGTTAGGTGATAGTGGGTGGGGGGTTTAGGTGATAGTAGTGGGGGTAGGTGATAGTAGTGGGGGGTAGGTGATAGTAGTGGGGGTAGGTGATAGTGGGTGGGGGTGTTAGGTGATAGTGGGTGGGGGTGTTAGGTGATAGTGGGTGGGGGGGTAGGTGATAGTGGGTGGGGGGGTAGGTGATAGTGGGTGGGGGGTAGGTGATAGTGGGTGGGGGGGTAGGTGATAGTGGGTGGGGGGTAGGTGATAGTGGGTGGGGGTAGGTGATAGTGGGTGGGGGGTAGGTGATAGTGGGGGGTAGGTGATAGTAGTGGGGGGTTTAGGTGATAGTGGGTGGGGGTTAGGTGATAGTAGTGGGGTTAGGTGATAGTGGGTGGGGTAGGTGATAGTGGGTGGGGGTAGGTGATAGTAGGGTGTTAGGGGATAGTAGTGGGGGTAGGTGATAGTGGGTGGGGGGTAGGTGATAGTGGGTAGGGGGTGTTACATTATTCATCTCATATGCATACGTAGATACTGTACTCTATATCATCGACTGCATCCTTATGTAATACATGTATCACTAGCCACTTTAACTATGCCACTTGGTTTACATACTCATCTCATATGTATATACTGTACTCGATATCATCTACTGTATCTTGCCTATGCTGCTCTGTACCATCACTCATTCATATATCCTTATGTACATATTCTTTATCCCCTTACACTGTGTATAAGACAGTAGTTTTTGGAATTGTTAGTTAGATTACTTGTTCGTTATTACTGCATTGTCAGAACTAGAAGCACAAGCATTTCGCTACACTCGCATTAACATCTGCTAACCATGTGTATGTGACAAATAAAATTTGATTTGATTTGTTAGGTGATAGTAGTAGGTAGGGGTGTTAGGTGATAGTAGTGGGAGGTAGATGATAGTAGGTAGAGGTGTTAGGAGATAGTAGTAGGTAGAGGTGTTAGGGATAGTAGTAGGTAGAAGTGTTAGGAGATAGTAGTAGGTAGAGGTGTTAGGTGATAGTAGTAGAGTGTTAGAGTGATAGTAGTAGAAGTGTTAGGTGATAGTGGGTGGGGGGTGTTAGGTGATAGTAGTAGAAGTGTTAGGTGATAGTAGTAGAAGTGTTAGGTGATAGTAGTGGGGGTAGGTGATAGTGGGTGGGGGGTGATAGTGGGTGGGGGTGTTAGGTGATAGTAGTGGGGGTAGGTGATAGTGGGGGTAGGTGATAGTGGGGGGGTAGGTGATAGTGGGTAGGGGGTGTTAGGTGATAGTAGTAGAAGTGTTAGAGTGATAGTAGTGGGGGGGTAGGTGATAGTGGGTAGAAGTGTGTTAGGTGATAGTAGTGAAGTGTTAGGTGATAGTAGTAGGGGTAGGTGATAGTGGGGTGTTAGGTGATAGTAGAGGTGATAGTAGAAGTGTTAGGTGATAGTAGTAGAAGTGTTAGAGTGATAGTGGGTGTTAGAAGTGATAGTAGTAGAAGTGTTAGGTGATAGTGGGGGTTGTTAGGTGATAGTAGAGGTAGGTGATAGTAGTGGGAGGTGTTAGGTGATAGTGGAGGTAGGTGATAGTAGTAGGGGTAGGTGATAGTAGTGGAGGTAGGTGATAGTGGGTGGGGGTGTTAGGTGATAGTAGTAGGGGTAGGTGATAGTGGGTAGAAGTGTTAGGTGATAGTAGTGGGGGTAGGTGATAGTAGTAGAAGTGTTAGGTGATAGTAGAAGTGTTAGGTGATAGTAAGTGTTAGGTGATAGTAGAGGTGTTAGGTGATAGTAGAAGTGTTAGTGATAGTAGAAGTGTTAGAGTGATAGTAAGTGTTAGGTGATAGTAAGTAGAGTGATAGTAGTAGAGTAGGTGATAGTGGGTGGGGTAGGTGATAGTAGTGGGGGGTAGGTGATAGTGGGTGGGGGTAGGTGATAGTAGTGGGGGTAGGTGATAGTGGGTGGGGGTAGGTGATAGTGGGTGGGGGTGTTAGGTGATAGTAGTGGGGGTAGGTGATAGTGGGGTGTTAGGTGATAGTGGGGTGTTAGGTGATAGTGGGGGTGATAGTGGGTGGGGTAGGTGATAGTGGGTGGGGGGTGTTAGGTGATAGTAGTAGAGGTAGGTGATAGTGGGGTGTTAGGTGATAGTGGGGTGTTAGGTGATAGTGGGGTGTTAGGTGATAGTGGGGGGTGATAGTGGGTGGGGGTAGGTGATAGTGGGTGGGGGTGTTAGGTGATAGTGGGTGGGGGTTTAGGTGATAGTAGTGGGGGGGTAGGTGGTGGGGTGATAGTGGGTGGGGGGTAGGTGATAGTGGGTGGGGTAGGTGATAGTGGGTGGGGGGGTGTTAGGTGATAGTAGTGGGGGTAGGTGATAGTGGGGTGTTAGGTGATAGTGGGGGGTGATAGTGGGTGGGGGTAGGTGATAGTGGGTGGGGGTGTTAGGTGATAGTAGTGGGTGTTAGGTGATAGTAGTAGGGGTAGGTGATAGTGGGTGGGGGTGTTAGGTGATAGTAGAGGTAGATGATAGTAGTGGGAAGTAGGTGATAGTAGAGGTAGGCGATAGTAGTGGGGAAGTAGGTGATAGTAGTGGGGGGGTAGGTGATAGTGGGGTGTTAGGTGATAGTGGGGTGTTAGGTGATAGTGGGGGTGATAGTGGGTGGGGGGTGGGTGATAGTGGGTGGGGGTGTTAGGTGATAGTGGGTGGGGGTTTTAGGTGATAGTAGTGGAGGTAGGTGGTGGGAGGGGGTGATAGTGGGTGGGGTAGGTGATAGTGGGTGGGGTAGGTGATAGTGGGTGGGGGTGTTAGGTGATAGTAGTGGGGGTAGGTGATAGTGGGGTGTTAGGTGATAGTGGGGGGTGATAGTGGGTGGGGGTGTAGGTGATAGTGGGTGGGGGGTGTTAGGTGATAGTAGTGAGGGGTTTAGGTGATAGTAGTGGGGGTAGGTGATAGTGGGTGGGGTGTTAGGTGATAGTGGGGGGTAGATGATAGTAGTGGGGGTAGGTGATAGTGGGGGGTGCGATAGTAGTGGGGGGTAGGTGATAGTAGTGGGGGGGTAGGTGATAGTGGGGTGTTAGGTGATAGTGGGGTGTTAGGTGATAGTGGGGGTGATAGTGGGTGGGGGTGGGTGATAGTGGGTGGGGGGTGTTAGGTGATAGTGGGTGGGGGTTTTAGGTGATAGTAGTGGGGGTAGGTGATAGTGGGGTGTTAGGTGATAGTGGGGTGTTAGGTGATAGTGGGGGTGATAGTGGGTGGGGGGTAGGTGATAGTGGGTGGGGGTGTTAGGTGATAGTGGGTGGGGTTTTTAGGTGATAGTAGTGATAGTAGGTGATAGTGGGGTGTTAGGTGATAGTGGGGGGTGATAGTGGGTGGGGGGTAGGTGATAGTGGATGGGGGTAGGTGATAGTGGGTGGGGGTGTTAGGTGATAGTAGTGGGGGGTGTTAGGTGATAGTAGTGGGGGGTAGGTGATAGTGGGTGGGGGGTGATAGTGGGTGATAGTAGGTGATGTAGTGTAGTAGGTGATAGTGGGGGTAGGTGATAGTGGGGGGGGTAGGTGATAGTGGGGGGGTGTTAGGTGATAGTAGTGGGGGTGTTAGGTGATAGTAGTGGGGGGTAGGTGATAGTGGGTGGGGGTGTTAGGTGATAGTAGGGGGGGGTGTTAGGTGATAGTAGTGGGGGGTAGGTGATAGTGGGTGTGTGTTAGGTGATAGTAGTGGGGGGGTGTTAGGTGATAGTAGTGATAGTAGGTGATAGTGGGGTGTTAGGTGATAGTGGGGGTGATAGTGGGTGGGGGTAGGTGATAGTGGGTGGGGGGTGTTAGGTGATAGTAGTGGGGGTGTTAGGTGATAGTGGGTGTTAGGTGATAGTAGTGGAGGGGTGTTAGGTGATAGTGGGGGTTGTTAGGTGATAGTGGGGGGTAGGTGATAGTAGTAGGGGTGTTAGGTGATAGTGGGGGGGTAGGTGATAGTAGTGGGGGGTAGGTGATAGTAGTGGGGGGTAGGTGATAGTGGGTGGGGGGTGTTAGGTGATAGTAGTAGTGGGGGGTAGGTGATAGTGGGTAGGGGTGTTAGGTGATAGTAGTGGGGTAGGTGATAGTAGTGGGGGTGTTAGGTGATAGTAGTTAGGTGATAGGGTAGGTAGGTGATAGTGTTAGGTGATAGTAAGTGTTGTGATAGGCATTAGGGTAGTGTATTAGTGATAGGGGGTAGGTGATAGTAGTGGGGGGTAGGTGATAGTGGGTGGGGGTAGGTGATAGTAGTGGGGGTAGGTGATAGTGGGTGGGGGTGTTAGGTGATAGTAGTGGGGGGTAGGTGATAGTGGGGTGTTAGGTGATAGTGGGGGGTGATAGTGGGTGGGGGTAGGTGATAGTGGGTGGGGGGTGTTAGGTGATAGTAGTGGGGGTAGGTGATAGTGGGGTGTTAGGTGATAGTGGGGTGTTAGGTGATAGTGGGGTGATAGTGGGTGGGGGTAGGTGATAGTGGGTGGGGGGTGTTAGGTGATAGTAGTGGGGGGTAGGTGATAGTGGGGTGTTAGGTGATAGTGGGGTGTTAGGTGATAGTGGGGGGTGATAGTGGGTGGGGGTAGGTGATAGTGGGTGGGGGTGTTAGGTGATAGTGGGTGGGGGGTTTTAGGTGATAGTAGGGGGGGGTAGGTGATAGTGGGGTGTTAGGTGATAGTGGGGGTGATAGTGGGTGGGGGGGGTAGGTGATAGTGGGTGGGGGGGTGTTAGGTGATAGTAGTGGGGGGTAGGTGATAGTGGGGTGTTAGGTGATAGTGGGGGTGATAGTGGGGGGGGTAGGTGATAGTGGGTGGGGTGTTAGGTGATAGTAGTGGGGGGTGTTAGGTGATAGTAGTGGGGGTAGGTGATAGTGGGTGGGGGTGTTAGGTGATAGTGGGGGGTAGGTGATAGTAGTGGGGGTAGGTGATAGTGGGGGGTGGTGATAGTAGTAGAGTAGAGTGATAGTAGTGGGGAAGGTAGGTGATAGTGGGGTGTTAGGTGATAGTGGGGTGTTAGGTGATAGTGGGGGTGATAGTGGGTGGGGGGTGGGTGAGTAGTGGGTAGGGGTGTTAGGTGATAGTGGGTGGGGGTTTAGGTGATAGTAGTGGGGGTAGGTGATAGTGGGGTGTTAGGTGATAGTGGGGGGTGATAGTGGGTGGGGGGTAGGTGATAGTGGGTGGGGGTGTTAGGTGATAGTGGGTGGGGGTTTTAGGTGATAGTAGTGGGGGGTAGGTGATAGTGGGGTGTTAGGTGATAGTGGGGGTGATAGTGGGTGGGAGGTAGGTGATAGTGGATGGGGGGTAGGTGATAGTGGGTGGGGGTGTTAGGTGATAGTAGTGGGGGTGGTGTTAGGTGATAGTAGTGGGGGTGTGTTAGGTGATAGTAGTGGGGGGTGTTAGGTGATAGTAGTGGGGGGTGTTAGGTGATAGTAGTAGTGTTAGGTGATAGTAGTGAGGGGTGTTAGGTGATAGTAGTAGGGGTTAGGTGATAATAGGGAAGTGTTAGGTGATAGTAGTGTGGGGGTAGGTGATAGTGGGTGGGGGGTGTTAGGTGATAGTAGGGGTAGGTGATAGTGGGTGGGGTAGGTGATAGTGGGTGGGGGTGTTAGGTGATAGTAGTGAGGGTGTTAGGTGATAGTAGTGGGGGTAGGTGATAGTGGGTGGGGGTGTTAGGTGATAGTGGGGGTGTTAGGTGATAGTGAGAGTGTTAGGTGATAGTAGGGGGTGTTAGGTGATAGTGGGGGGGGTAGGTGATAGTAGTGGGGAGTAGGTGATAGTGGGGGTAGGTGATAGTAGTGGGGAGTAGGTGATAGTGGGGGTAGGTGATAGTAGTGGGGGGTAGGTGATAGTGGGGTGTTAGGTGATAGTGGGGTGTTAGGTGATAGTGGGGGTGATAGTGGGTGGGGGGTAGGTGATAGTGGGTGGGGGTGTTAGGTGATAGTGGGTGGGGGTTTTAGGTGATAGTAGTGGGTGGTAGGTGATAGTGGGGTGTTAGGTGATAGTGGGGGGTGATAGTGGGTGGGGGTAGGTGATAGTGGGTGGGGGTGTTAGGTGATAGTAGTGGGGGGGTAGGTGATAGTGGGTGGGGGTAGGTGATAGTGGGTGGGGTGTTAGGTGATAGTAGTGGGGGTAGGTGATAGTGGGGTGTTAGGTGATAGTGGGGGTGATAGTGGGTGGGGGTGTTAGGTGATAGTAGTGGGGGTGTTAGGTGATAGTAGTGGGGTGTGTTAGGTGATAGTAGTGGGGTGGTGTTAGGTGATAGTAGTGGGGGTGGTGTTAGGTGATAGTAGTGGGGGTGGTGTTAGGTGATAGTAGTGGGAAGTGTGTTAGGTGATAGTAGTAAGTGTTAGGTGATAGTAGTAGAAGTGTTAGGTGTGATAGTAGTGTTAGGTGGGGGGTGTTAGGTGATAGTAGTGGGGGGTGTTAGAGTGATAGTAGTGGGGGTTAGGTGATAATAGTGGGGGGGTGTTAGGTGATAGTAGTGTGGGGGTAGGTGATAGTGGGTGGGGGGTGTTAGGTGATAGTGGGGGTAGGTGATAGTGGGTGGGGGGTAGGTGATAGTGGGTGGGGGTGTTAGGTGATAGTAGTGGGGGGTAGGTGATAGTGGGGTGTTAGGTGATAGTGGGGGTGATAGTGGGTGGGGGGTAGGTGATAGTGGGTGGGGGTGTTAGGTGATAGTAGTGAGGGGTGTTAGGTGATAGTAGTGGGGGTAGGTGATAGTGGGTGGGGGGTGTTAGGTGATAGTGGGGTAGGTGATAGTAGTGGGGGGTGTTAGGTGATAGTAGTGGGGGTAGGTGATAGTGGGTGGGGAGGTAGGTGATAGTGGGTGGGGGTTAGGTGATAGTGGGTGGGGGTTAGGTGATAGTAGTGGGGGTGTTAGGTGATAGTAGTGGGTGGGGGGTAGGTGATAGTGGGTGGGGGTGTTAGGTGATAGTAGTGGGGGGGGTAGGTGATAGTGGGGTGTTAGGTGATAGTGGGGGGTGATAGTGGGTGGGGGTGTTAGGTGATAGTAGTGGGGGTGTTAGGTGATAGTAGTGGGAAGTGTGTTAGGTGATAGTAGTGGGGGGTGGTGTTAGGTGATAGTAGTGGGGGGTGGTGTTAGGTGATAGTAGTGGGGGGTGGTGTTAGGTGATAGTAGTGGGGGTGTGTGTTAGGTGATAGTAGTGGGGGGGTGTTAGGTGATAGTAGTGGGGGGTTAGGTGATAGTAGTGGGGGTTAGGTGATAGTAGTGGGGGGTTAGGTGATAGTAGTGGGGGGTTAGGTGATAATAGTGGGGGTGTTAGGTGATAGTAGTGTGGGGGTAGGTGATAGTGGGTGGGGGTGTTAGGTGATAGTGGGGGTAGGTGATAGTGGGTGGGGGTGTTAGGTGATAGTGGGGGGTGATAGTGGGTGGGGTGTTAGGTGATAGTGGGTGGGGGGTGTTAGGTGATAGTGGGGGGTGACTGAAAATGTGAAGGAAAAAAAAGGAAAACATTTGTGAAATGTTGCATTTGTGGGAATTAGGTTCCTTAAACAAAACAATCTCTGGTACAATCACAGTTATCACATGATAAAAATCACATTTTTTATTTCAATAGCTTATTTATAGATTTGACATGAACTCATAGTGTTAAGGGAGGAATTGACACATAGCTACAGTACATCTTGTAATAAGAGTAATTGACTGAAGGAGAAAGTCCAGGCTTCTCCAGAGGGTGTCACTGTTAGATAGGTTGGAGATGTTAACAAGCAACGTTTTTCACAAAAAACACACTTTTTAATTAGAGATCCTCCTTTGCGTGATAGTGAGGAAAAGTATGATCGCACCATCTGTCACAAAACAATACTTTTTGGCCACAGTTGCTCAATAAGAACAAAGTGCACTTCCTAACCGCAGTTGCCAAAGCTATGAACAGGGAATTGAACAGCTCAAGTAGGAACCAGGTGTTTTCCAGTTGCCCATTTATAAAATGCCAGAACCCATGGTTATGTTTAGCAGCCAAACAATAAACGTAGGATAACAAGCTGCAGGCTGACCACTTTAATAACTGACGCAACGGACGGAGTGAATCAGCTAATGTACCAGGACTCTAATGGATGCTCTTCTCTAAGATAATTGGTTTTGGGGTTATCACAGATGGGAAAGGGGATGCTCTTCTCTAAGAGATACACTACATATACAAAAGTATGTGGACACGCCTTCAAATTAGTGGATTCCGCTATTTCAGCCATAGCCGTTGCTGACAGGTGTATAGAATCGAGCACACAGCCATGCAATCTCCAAAGACAAACAATGGCAGCAGAATGGCCCGTACTGAAGAGTTCAGTGATTTTCAAAGTGGCACTGTCATAGGATGCCACCTTTCCAACAAGTCAGTTCGTCAAATTTTTTCCTGCTAGAGCTGCCCTGGTCAACTTTAAGTGCTGTTATTGTGAAGTGGAAAGGTCTACGAGCAACAACGGCTCAGACGGTAAGTGGTAGGCCACACAAGCTCACAGAACAGGATCGGCAAGGGCTAAAACGCGTAGAGCGTAAAAATCACCTGTCCTCGGTTGCAACACGTACTACCGAGTTCCAAACTGCCTCTGGAAGCAACGTCAACACAATAACTGTTCGTCTGTAAAATGGGTTTCCATGGCCGAGCAGCCGCACACAAGCCTGAGATCACCATGCACAATGCCAAGCGTTGGCTGGAGTGGTGTAAAGTTCACGGCATTGGAATCGGTGGAAACGCGTTCTCAGGAGTGATGAATCACGCTTCACCATCTTACAATTCGATGGATGAATCTGGGTTTGGCGGATGCCATGAGAACGCTACCTGCCCCAATCATAGTGCCAACTGTGAAGTTTGGTGGAGGAGGAATAATGGTCTGGGGCTGTTTTCCATGGTAAGGGCCCCTTAGCTCCAGTGAAGAGAAATCTTAACGCTACAGCATACAATTACATTCTACACGATTCTGTGCTTCCAACTTTATGGCAAGTTAGGGGAAGACCCTTTCCTGTTTCAACATGACAATGCCCCCGTGCACAACGCAAGTTCCGTACAGAAATGGTTTATGAGATTGGTGTGGAAGAACTTGACTGGCCTGTACAGAGCACTGACCTTAACCTCAAACACTTTCGTGATGAATTGGAACGCCGACTGTGAGCCAGGCCTAATCGCCCAACATCAGTGCCCGACCTCACTAATGCTCATTGCTGAATGAAAGCAAATCCCCGCAACAATGTTCCAACATCTAAGTGGAAAACCTTCCCAGAAGAGTGGAGGCTGTGTTACAGCAGCAAAGGGCGGACAAACTCCATCTTAATGTCCATGATTTTGGAATGAGACGTTCGACGAGCAGGTGTCCACATACATTTGGTCTTGCAGTGTATGAACTGGGTAAACTAAGGCAACAAGACTTGGATACTGTTCATTTGGAAGCATTATCCACATTCAGTGGAACATATTAGTGGGCCTAAAGAATGTCAAAACTACTACCTAACACCTTACAACACTTCCAAGTTGTCTTGTTTCCCAACTCAACACTATCTAGTGAGAATTAACTACAGAAGAATGTCAATAATGTCAATCTAACTAAGTGGTGAGAATAATGGCAGTGTGTGTCATCTGTACAGTCAATGTTATTTAAAAATGCAATTAAAGCCATACGCACTTTTTAAAATAGAAAAACAACAACATGAGATGTTCAATGTCCACAGCAATGCTTAAACCACATCAGGAGACCACTTTTGAGGTCTGGGGAAAAAAAATGTATATTTTTGTGTGTCGTTATCTTTTAATTGAAGTGAGCACCAGCCAGAGACCGTTGTTTGGTTAGCGCTCATGAGTCAAAACAAACTGGATTGATGTACACCACATCTGTCATTGGCTTGATCAATAAGTGCATCGATAACATTGTCCCCACAGTGACCGTATGTACATATCCCAACCAGAAGCCATGGATTACAGGCAGCATCCGCACTGAGCTAAAGGCTAGAGCTACCACTAACAAGGAGCGGGACTCTAACCCGGAAGCTTATAAGAAATCCCACTATACCCTCGGACGATCCATCAAACAGGCAAAGCGTCAATACAGGACTAAGATAGAGTCGTACTACACCGGCTCTGACGCTAGTCGGATGTGGCAGGGCTTGCAAACCATTACAGACTACAAAGGGAAGCACAGCCGAGAGCTGCCCAGTGACACGAGCCTACCAGATGAGCTAAACTACTTTATGCTCGTTTCGAGGCAAATAACACTGAAACATGCATGAGAGCACCAGCTGTACCGAAGACTGTGTGATCAAGCCCTCCGCAGCCGATGTGAGTAAGACCTTTAGACAGGTCAACATTCATAAGGCCGCAGGGCCAGATGGATAACCAGGACATGTACTGCGAGCATGCGCAGACCAACTAGCAAGGTGTCTTCACTGACATTTTCAACCTCTCCCTGTCCGAGTCTGTAAAACCAACATGTTTTCAGCAGACCACCATAGTGCCTGTGGCCAAGAACTAGAGGTCGACCGATTAATCAGAATGGCCGATTAATTAGGGCCGATTTCAAGTTTTCATAACAATTGGAAATCTGTATTATTGGGCGCCAATTTTTTTTTTTTTTTTTACACCTTTATTTATTCTTTATTTAACTAGGCAAGTCGGTGAAGAACACATTCTTATTTTCAATGACGGCCTACAGTGGGTTAACTGCCTTGTTCATGGGCAGAATGACAGATTTTCACTATAAGAACATCCAATAGTCAAAGGTTAATGAAATACAAATGGTCCTATAATTCTTATAATAACTACAACCTAAAACTTCTTACCTGGGAATATTGAAGACTCATGTTGAAAGGAACCACCAGCTTTCATATGTTCTCATGTTCTGAGCAAGGAACTGAAACGTTAGCTTTCTTACATGGCACATATTGCACTTTTACTTTCTTCTCCAACACTTTGTTTTTACAACACTTTATTAATATAATGTATTATATTATTCAAATAAGTGTTCATTCAGTATTGTAATTGTCATTATTACAAATCAATAAATAAAAATTGGCCGACTAAATCGGTATCGGCTTTTATGGCCCTCCAATAATCGGTATCGGCATAAAAAAAAAAAGATCATAATCGGTCGACCTCTACCAAGAATACTAAGGAAACCTGCCTAA
The DNA here is from genome assembly GCF_018296145.1 of Oncorhynchus tshawytscha. NCBI lineage: Eukaryota > Metazoa > Chordata > Actinopteri > Salmoniformes > Salmonidae > Oncorhynchus > Oncorhynchus tshawytscha. Next base: position 8,967,207 of record NC_056444.1, read on the forward strand.
ATGACTACCGACCAGTAGCACTCACGTCTGTAGCCATGAAGTGCTTTGAAAGGCTGGTCATCGGTCACAACACAATCACCCCAGAAACCCGAGAGCCACTCCAAATTGCATACCACCCCAACAGATCCACAGGTGATGCAATCTCTATTGCACTCCACACTGCCCTTACCCACCTGGACAAAGGGAACACCTATGTGAGAATGCTATTCATTGACTACAGCTCAGCGTTCAACACCATAGTGCCCTCAAAGCTCATCAATAAGCTAAGGACCCTGGGATTAAACACTTCCCTCTGCAACTGGATCCTGGACTTCCTAACAGGATGCCCCAAGGTGGTAAGGGTAGGTAACAACACATCCGCCACGCTGATCCTCAGCATAGGGGCCACTCAGGGGTGTGTGCTCAGCCCCCTCCTGTACTCCCTGTTCACTCATGACTGCATGGCCAAGCATGACTCCAACACCATCATTAAGTTTTCTGATGACACACCAGTGCCTGATCACCGACAACAACGAGACAGCTTATAGGGAGGTGGTCAGTGACCTGACCATGTGGTGCAAGGACACCAAACTCTCCCTCAACGTGATCAAGACAAAGGAGACGATTGTGGACTACAGAAAAAGGAGGAACAAGCACGCCCCCACTTTCATCGACGGGGCTGTAGAGGAGCAGGTTGAGAGCTTCAGGTTGCTTGGTCCACATTGCCAACAAACTAACATGGTCCAAGGCAACCAAGACAGCCGTGAAGCAGGCACAACAAAACCTATTCCCCCTCAGGAGACTGAGAAGACTTGGCATGGGTCCTCAGATTCTCAAAACGTTCCACAGCTGCACCATCAAGAGCATCCTGACTGGTTGCATCACTGCCCGGTATGGCAACTGCTCGGCCTCCGACCGCAAGGCACTACAGAGGGTAGTGCAAATGGCCCCAGTGATGTACTGGGCCAAGCTTCCTGCCATCCAGGACCTCTATACCAGGCGGTGTCAGAGGAAGGCCCTAAAAATTGTCAAAGACTCCAGCCACTCTAGTCACAGATAGTTGTCTCTGCTACCGCACGGCAAGCGGTACCGGAGCGCCAAGTCTAGGTCCAAGAGGCTTCGAAACAGCTTCTACCCCCAAGCCATAAGACTCCTGCACATCTAGTCAAATGGCTAACCAGACTATTTGCATTACCCTCCTCTCTTCCTTCTCCTCTCCACACCACTGCCACTCTCTGTCGTCATCTATGCATAGTCACATTAATTAACTCTACCTACATGTACAGTTCAGGTCTGAAGTTTACATACACCTTAGCAAAATACATTTAAACTCAGTTTTTCACAATTCTTGACATTTAATCATAGTTAAAAGTCCCTGTCTTAGGTCAGCTCAGATCACCACTTAATTTTAAGAATGTGAAATGTCAGAAAAATATTTGAGATAATGATTTATTTCAGCTTTTATTTCTTTCATCACATTCCCAGTGGGTCAGAAGTTTACATACACTCAATTAGTATTTGGTAGCATTGCCTTTAAATTGTTTAACTTGGGTCCACGCGTTGGGTAGCCTTCCACAAGCTTCCCACAATAAGTTGGGGGAATTTGGTGCATTCCTCCTGACAGAGCTGGTGTAACCGAGTCAGGTTTGTAGGCCTCCTTGCTTGCACACGCTTTTTAAGATCTGCCCACAAATTTTCTATAGGATTAAGGTCAGGGCTTTGTGATGGCCACTCCAATACCTTGACTTTGTTGTCCTTAAGCCATTTTGTCACAAATTTGGAAGTATGCTTGGGGTCATTGTCCATTTGGAATACCCATTTGTGACCAAGCTTTAACTTTCTGACTGATGTCATTTTCCTACCTCATGATGTCATCTATTTGTGAAGCCCACCAGTCCCTCCTGCAGCAAAGCACCCCCACAACATGACGCTGCCACCCCCGTGCTTCACGGTTGGGATGGTGTTCAGCTTGCAAGCCTCCCCCTTTTTCCTCCAAACATAACGATGGTCATTATGGCCAAACAGTTCTATTTTTGATTCATCAGACCAGAGAACATTTCTCCAAAAAGTACGATATTTGTCCCCATGTGCAGTTGCAAACCGTGGTGTGGCTTTTTATGGCGGTTTTGAAGCAGTGGCTTCTTCCTTGCTGAGCGCCTTTCAGGTTATGTCGATATGGGACTATTTTTACTGTGGATATAGACACTTTTCTACCTGTTTCCTCCAGCATCTTCACAGGGTCCTTTGCACTTTTTGCGCCAAGTACATTCATCTCTAGGAGACAGAACGCGTCTCCTTCCTGACCGGTAAGACGGCTGCGTGGTCCCATGGTGTTTATACTTGCGTACTATTGTTTGTACAGATGAACGTGGTACCTTCAGGCGTTTGGGAATTGGGAATTGGAAATCCTCCCAAGGAGGAACCAGACTTGGATGTCTCCAATATCTTTTCTGAGGTCTTGGCTGATTTCTTTTGATTTTCCCATGACGTCAAGCAAAGAGGCACTGAGTTTGAAGGTAGGCCTTGAAATACATCCACAGATACACCTCCAATTGACTCAAATTATGTAAATTAGCATATCAGAAGCTTCTAAAGCCATGACATAATTTTCTGGAATTTTCCAAGCTATTTAAAAGCACAGTCAGCTTAGTGTATGTAAACTTCTGACCCACTGGAATTGTGATACTGTGAATTATAAGTGAAATAATCTGTCTGTAAACAATTGTTGGAAAAATTACTTAGGACATCTACTTTGTGCATGACACAACTAACGTGCCAAAACTATAGTTTGTTAACCAGACATTTGTGGAGTGGTTGAAAAACAAGTTTTAATGACTCCAACGTAAGTGTATGTAAACTTCCGACTTCAACTGTACATACTACCTCAACCGGTGCCAACGCACATTGACTCTGTACCGGCACCCCCCTGTATATATTGTTATTTTCTACTGCTGCTCTTTAATTACTTGTTACCTTCATCTCTTATTCTTTTGAAACTGCACTGTTGGTTAGGGGCTCGTAAGTAAGCGTTTCACTGTAAGGTCCACACCTGAGATCAATTATAGACAGTTGTGTGCCTTTCCAAATCATCTCCAATCAATTGAATTTACCACAGGTGGACTCCAAGTTGTAGAAACATCTCAAGGATGATTAATGGAAACAGGATGCACCTGAGCTCAATTTCGAGTCTCATAGCAACAGGTCTGAATACTTATGTAAATCAGGTATCTCTGCTTTCTATTTTTAATACATTTGGTATAACATCTTGCTTTATCATTGTGGGGTATTGTGTGTAGATTGATGAGGGAAATCAATCCATTTCAGAATAATAACAAATATGGAAAAAGGAAAGGGGTCAGAAGACTTTCCTAAAGCACTGTAGGACAGACACTTCAAAACCTTACAATACATTTTTTGACTGTCTTTTTGCCAGTTATGAATGTTTTATTCAATGCGTTTCTATGGGCTATAGTAGTAAAGGACAAATTCAATATTTTAGATGTTTTTTTTTTTTTTATACCTAAAAAAGGGGTCCTACATTTCTTTATAAAATAGCTAAATTATCCATGGTATGACCATCTTAAAACAATCCCATAGCTTAGTACACAGGTAATACAAATTACTGATGCATTCTGTTCATGTCTTAAGTCAAACATTGGCAAATAAATACTTTGTTACATTTAGTTGATTCGCTACGAAGGCATGTTTTTATATTGTTGAATTCTGCTGTAATGCCTAGATTCCATGAGGGGCCTAATTATCATATCATTGGTTCTATGTAGGCCTTATAACAACAGTTCTATGTAGGCTATATGTGGGCCTTATGACATAATAATTCTACGTAGGCCTTATAACAACAGTTCTACGTAGGCCTTATAACAGTTCTACATAGGCCTTATAACAACAGTTCTACGTAGGCCTTATAACAACAGTTCTACGTAGGCCTAACAACAGTTCTACGTAGGCCTAACAACAGTTCTACGTAGGCCTTATAACAGTTCTACGTAGGCCTTATAACAGTTCTACGTAGGCCTTATAACAGTTCTACGTAGGCCTTATAACAGTTCTACGTAGGCCTTATAACAGTTCTACGTAGGCCTTATAACAACAGTTCTACGTAGGCCTTATAATAACAGTTCTACGTAGGCCTTATAATAACAGTTCTATGTAGGCTATATGTGGGTCTTATGACATAATAATTCTATGTAGGCCTTATGACAGAGGGTTCAAGTGTTATCAAATATAGATGCTCTGTCAATGAAACGAAAGCTATTGTTGAATATTTTCTCCTCAGGGCAGGTTGGTACTGAGCCGTTGCCTGAGGAAATAGCATGAAACCATCTTGTGTTACGCAGTACTGTGCATGTGTGAGGGCTGAGGGGGAAACACGCAGGGTGCTTATCAGTGGTGCCACATTGCGGGTCAAGCACCCAGGAGAGGGGCTGTGTGGGGAGGGTTCATAGGGCTTGGAAACAGGACGTGTGATTGGAGGAGGTCAATGTAGCTCCGACTCGTCCCAGGCTCTCAACCAATCCGTTTAACCGATTTTATTTGGCCAACTAGGCTTTTTACAAACACACCAGTGACACAGAGCCTGTCAATTAAATGAGTGTGAAAACACGAGTGCTACTGGTGTGTGGGCGAAGGCTTGAGGGTGGGCTGCCATTACTCAGAGAACATAGATTCCCAGAGAGACTCTTCATTCACAACCAGCTCACACAACCGGCTTCCTGTGCAGAGCAAACGCTTCCCCTAAGGCAAAGGAGTGAAAGAGGCCATGCTCCTCTTTTGACATGTGACTCCCTCCATTCTCCCTCCAACTGTAAACATTCCCAATGAACACAGATTACACAATCCTCAGTCCAGGACAGGCGCTCAGAGGAACAACTCAGCTGAACCGTCTTCAGGAATTCCAGAGATGTGCGAGCGTGTTTAGAAAACACGTCGTGCTCCATGACTCCCAGTGGGCGTGGCCTTGGAGACACAGTCGGGCTACACCGTCTGTGGAGTTGGGCTGTACTGCAACGGAACCTGCCTCAGAATACACCTAGGACCTGCTGTCGGAGCAAGCTGACCTCAGTACACAGTTCAGTAAAAACAACTAAGCGTTGAGCAACACCGCAGGGCATAGGAGCATGGAGGAATCATGCTGAACTCAGGGAGGTCAGGGTCAGTATGAGGCAGAAGTGATCGTAGTTCCTACATCCATGTTCTGCTTCCTTCACACGAGTTGTTGCAATATGCTCGTGAAGGCATTATTTTAAATCAGTCGATATACCATGGAATGGTAATGTACATAAGATCTACTGTACTTATTAATAAGATAACTAATGTATTGTTTAGATTTTCCAGGTTTACAACTACAATAATCCATAAATGGAACGGAATCTTATGATTCCTTCTGAATTCATCTGGTAGTATCAAAAGATAACAGTCAGGTAAAAAAAATAATTCCTGGACAGGTTCTGCAGGTTTCAAATAGTAACCACTAGATTGTACAGCCTGCTCACAGTCTATAATTTGCTTGAGTGTGCTAGTAGTGAAAATACACTGTGTACTACACAGGACTTCATGCACATGGTTTACTACACAGGACTTTAGACACACGGTGTACGTATGAGAGCTAGAGGAAACGGGTTGGAGTATGATCTAGAGTATGATCTAGAGTATGATCTAGAGTATGATCTAGAGTATGATCTAGAGTATGATCTAGAGCGCTATTTGATGCCATCTGCTTATTAACCGCTAACGATCACTGCGCAACTAGAAAAGCACGAGAGCTGGTAGAGTTAATGCCGCCACCACCACCACCACCACCACCACTACTACTACTACCGGGCGGCAGTGTAGCCTAGTGGTTAGAGAGTTGGACTAGTAACCGGAAGGTTGCAAGTTCAAACCCCCGAGCTGACAAGGTACAAATCTGTCGTTCTGCCCCTGAACAAGGCAGTTAACCCACTGTTCCTTGAAAATAAGAATTTGTTCTTAACTGACTTGCCTAGTTAAAATTAAAAACCACCACTACCACAGCAACACAGCCTGGTTTGAAACAATACCGGGCCTGGAGAGGAAAAACAACAGGAAACACATGCCACGTCCCCAGTACAGTGACCACCTGGCCTGCAGAGACACACAGCAGCAAACTGAACACCTTGACTTAGCTTTATGTATCGTTTGTCTGTTCCAACATTTTCAACTGTGTCCATTATAGCCTATTCATGTCAAAGGTCATACACATGCATGGTTAAAAAAAAGTTTTTTTAAATCAACCAGTTGCAACCTAACGTTACATTCATCCAACTGCATTGTTTTTCCAAGTCCACTGAGCAAACAGGCCATCGGTACAGATTACTTTTGGTCAATGTGAATTCCAGTTGGACGAACATAAAGGAAAAGCTCTGCTTCTCATTCAGAGAGCACTAAATTCAGCTCAAAATGCAGATTTAATTAAAGTTGTGTACTAAACCACAGAAGGACAGTTTTGTCTAAAAATCAGTTTTTGAAATGTCAACAATCATTTATTATTTTCAAAGTTACCTGTTTATAGAAAGAGTCTTTTCCAAGCAAAGGTTGAATGAAACTAGACCGGCTGTTTAGTTTGGCTGGCTAGCGCAATATGCTAAAAGCACGATGACTTTAGCTTTGTAAAACCTTTGAGTGAGATGCTTCAGTGCATACATCTGAAATGTTTTACTCCTACCCTGTTATTCAATGGGGTGTTTTTACACTCAGGAATAATTTGACACAGATCTCAGGTTTTGTTTCGTTCCAGTTCAGGTTTAAATACTCCTAAAGACAGAGGGAAGGCAGATGACAAATTATCTGCAGACACAGACCGACAGACAGTGACAGACAAACATGAGGAGTTGCTTGCCTTCCCTCCAATATCTGCTGGGTCGTTGAGCACAAAAAGGTATTGGGGTAAAGACCAATAGACACCTAAACAACTTTTTTTATTTAACCTTTATTTAATTAGGCAAGTCACTTAAGAACAAATTCTTATTTACAATGATGGCCTACACCGGCCAAACCCGGACGACGCTGGGCCAATTGGGAGTCCCATAGGGAGGTGCACAATCACGGCCGGTTGTGATACAGCCTGGATTCGAACCAGGGTGTCTGTAGTGACACCTCTAGCACTGAGATGTAGTGCCTTAGACCGCTGCACCAGAGGTCATGATTGTCTCAAATGTCCCCATGTTTTTCTTCTAACCAAAGTCTAGTATTGTTATTATGGGGAGTGATTCAGTATTATACAGGTACTACAAAGCAGGAACCAGACCGATTACAGATCACTCTGAGGAGGTGGAATCTCAACTCTCCCCACAGAGAACCAACAGAAAGCCAATAACATTGACCGCTATCCGACTCTCCCTTTCTTTCTGGCAGTCTCCACGTAAACAAAGTCAATGCATGTGTTTTAAACCCTACCCGACCCTCTGCGCCACACAGATAGACCCCTGCCAGAGAGCTGATATAACCAGCCACCACTCTTCTTCCCAGTCTGTCAAATCTCACACAGTGGGCGGCCATAATTGCGCGCCGCTGTGGAACCCGTTTGTCCCTCGCCTTGTGAAACAGTGGAAAAACAAAAATAACAGCAACGGTTTGGCACAACAATGGGGGCTGTGTGGAGTCTGTTAGCACAGACTTGTGGGAAGACTCAGCTAATGACATTCCCATGTTAGGGCTTGTTATTCAGAATTGGCTCTGGTTCACGGGAGAATTGATGATGATGATTTTCAGTGGTAAACTGTACTGTGTAGCAGCATGCTAACGGAACAGAAAGACACTGGCGTCTCAATTAGAGAAGATGTCTCTGGATGCTAAGGCTAATTATTTCTGACAGTGTGACTGTGGAGAGACTGAGGGAAGGGAGCAATGAGATCAGGAAGTGTGGTAGCAAAACTGCAACAAAAAAAAAGAGAAAAGGAGAGTGGGAGGAAGAGAGGAGTCGGGACAAAACAAACCAAAAAGCCTTGGAGGAAGTGGAAACACTTCTCTAACATGACCCTGTCTACTGTCTCCCATCTGTATTACCTGAGAAACAAAAACTAGAGGAAAAAGCTGCTTATCACAAAATGTAAAGCCAAAGCAAATGCAGCCCTATAAAGCCCTGGCCATCATCTTTGTTAGGGTCAAGGAAGTGAGTTGCTTTGACCTTTCCATCACCAACCACCTCCGTTGTGATCAAACACCTGATCTGACAATACACCTAATCTGACAATACACCACCACATCCCTTCACAATACACCTGATCCGACAATACACCACACACCTGATCTGACAAAACACAGCAAAACCCAAAACGACAGAATCACCTAATGACAAACAAAATTACAGAGCCATGCTCAGTCACAACTTAGCAACAGCTACTCCAGCCCACAAGTCATGTCCTCATCTTCTTGGCAGGGCAGAGGGAGTAAGTTGTGTGGGGAATGAAAGCCCCAGACTTTCTGCCTCTCACCTGGGAAGTGGGCAGCCTCGTCTTCCTCTCTGAAGACATTGTTGTCATCCACATCTTCATCCTCCTCCTCTTCCTCTTCCCGGGACTTCCTGACATCCTTCACAGGAACCACTGTGAAGTTTGTAGGCATTTTCACACCATGTGCTTATCAGTGTTCTGCCAGTCCCTCGCTTATCTCTCCCTCGCTCCTTGTTCTGTTCTGTTTCTCTCCGTGTTCTGTGGTCTGCTTTCCTTCCCTGTACCTCCTTCCCTCTCTCGCTCTCTGTCCCTGTGTGCTCGTGCTCTGCCGTCGGTTCAAGGTTCTCAGTTTTCTCCCCTATCGCTTGGTTACCGTGGGCCCCATGTGACCAGCCCTCCTCTCCAAATAAGGAAGCACTGAACTGCCCCACCCTTTAGAGGCAGACTTGGCTTGACACACACTAACGTCAGGTTGTGTAGTGTTTTTTACCCATTTCAGACATAAGACCTGTAAAATATATAATGTTTATATGAGCCCCTTTCAAACAGCCCCTTATTGATCACTTTCTTGCAGGTATAACACCTTTACACACATCAGTGGGTAACTGACAAATTAGGAGAGGTGGAAGGTGTTGTTAAACCATGGGGGCTGTCTGCATTTCAAATTAGGGGAGGTATAAACAATGGAAGTGTTAATCAATTTAATGTTAATCAATGCATCTCCCAATTTATTGGCTGTCCAGTATCCTGATGACCTGTCCCCAGAACTTCCTATACAGTTAACCTCTTTGGGCTAGGGGGCAGAATTTTGACGTCTGGATGAAAAGCGTGCCCAAATTAAACTGCCCGTTACTCAAGCCCAGAAGCTAGGATATGCATATAATTGGTGGATTTGGAAAGAAAACACTTGAAAGTTTCTAAAACTGTTAAAATAATGTCTGGGAGTATAACAAAACTGATATGGCAGGTGAAAACCTGAGGACAAACCCCCACCCCCCCAAAAAAAATGTTGGCCTACCACTGTTTCCAATGGCTGTCATGTTCATCATGAGGCAAAAACCTCCAAGATTGCAGTTCCTAGGGCTTCAGGAGGAGTTTAAGGCTGGAGTAATGAAAAATGGAAAAATGAGCAAGAATGTTGTTTTTCTAAGTGGCTCCCATTTTGGCTGTAGTGTTTTCATGCGTTCTTTGTTATTTATCTCCGGTAAAGACAATAACGATTCTCCGTCTTAAATTTTATAGTCTATCCATGTATTGGGGTACCTGAGATTTGATTATAAACGTTGTTTGGAGAAGTTTATTGGTAATGTTTGGGATTCATTTTGAAGGAGGGAAACCGGTGGATTATTGAATGAAGCGCGCCAGCTAAACTGCGTTTTAGATATAAAGAAGGCCTTTATCGAATAAAAGGACAATTTGTGATGTAGCTGGGACCTTTTGGAGTGCCAACAGAAGAAGATCTACAAAAGGTAAGGCATTTATTATATCGCTATTTCTGACTTTCGTGGCGCACCTGCCTGGTGCTTTTGTATGCGGGGCGCTGTCCTCAGATAATCGCATGGTGTGCTTTCGCAGTAAAGCCTATTTGAAATCAGACACAGCGGCTGGATTAACAAGAAGTTAACCTTTTTGTGATAGGGGGCAGCATTTTCACTTTTGGATGAATAGCGTGCCCAGAGTGAACTGCCTCCTACTCTGTCCCAGATGCTAATATATGCATATTATTATTAGTATAGGATAGAAAACACTCTGAAGTTTCTAAAACTGTTTGAATGCTGTCTGAGTATAACAGAACTCATATGGCAGGTGAAAACCTGCTAAAAATCCAACCAGGAAGTGGGACATCTGAAGTTTTTCCAAGCTTGGCTTGCCAAATACACATTGAGATATGGATGAGGTTGCACTTCCTAGGGCTTCCACTAGATGTCAACCGTCTTTAGAAACTGGTTTGAGGATTCTACTATAAAGGAGGGGCTCATAAGAGCTCTTTGAGTCAGTGGTCTGGCAGAGAGCCTTGGTCTCAAGACGCACGCCCCCGACAGAGTTACTTCTCATTCCAGTGCTTTTCTGAAGACAAAGGAATTCTCCGGTTGGAACATTGATGTTTTATGTTGAAAACATACTAAAGATTGATTCCATACATTGTTTGACATGTTTCTAAAGGACTGTAACGGAACTTTGAGATTTTGTCTGGACGAAAAGCTCGCGCCTCATGAAGATGGATTACTGGGCTGAACACGCTAACAACGAGTGGCTATTTGGACATAAATGATGGAACAAATCAGTAATTTATTGTCGAACTGGGATTCCCGCGAGTGCCTTCTGATGAAGATCAAAGGTAAGTGAATATTTCTGGTGTTGTTTCTAACTTTGTTGATTCCAAAATGGTGGATATTCCTCTGGCGGTTTTGGGTTCTAAGCTCCGTTCTCAGATTATGCTTTTTCCGTAAAGTTTTTTTGAAATCTGACACAGCGGTTGGATTAACCTCTGCACACCGAACCCATTAGCGGGATTAAATTTGACAACATACGGTGATCGCTACATAAATAGTCAAATTAAACATTCATGAAAATACAAGTGTCTCACATGGTTCGAAAGCCTAGAATCTTGCTAATCCAACTGTGTTGTCAGATTTTTAAAATAATTTATTGCGAAAGAATACGCTGCGATTATCTGAGCACAGACCCCCATATCAAACTACTTATTCAGCCAGCACAGGCGTAACAAAATCACACAGATTGCATTGAAATATATCGTTTACCTTTGAAGATCTTGCTCTGGTTGCAATCCCAAGGCTCATTGTTACACAATGAATGGTCTTTTGTTCGGTTAAATCCATTTTTTATCACCTAACACGAAACATTTTGTGAACGCTTATCTTGTTGAATTTCGTGTCATTCAATTTTTGACGTAACATCCAACGTACATCTCAACACAGCCAGCATGCTTCCTCCAATCAGTCTACATTAGAGGGAGCATCAAGGAGCTTGCTGGCTACAGCACCACTGCACCAAGCCCTGTCCCTTCTGCCACAAGTGTTCATCTGCCCAAATATATTTGTGCAGGCATGGATGTGCCTAAGGGCACAGCATGGAGGCATTGCTGTGTTTGCAAGATGAAGTCTCCCATCACATGCACCACATGCTCAGTGACCCTCTGCTTTACATCAGAAAGAGACTGCTATGGCATCTGGCATCAGCAGCAGAATATTGTCTAGAGTTTTGGCAAAGTTGGTGGGGTTATATGGCAAAGTGGGTGAGGGCTAGGGTCAGTATGTTATATCTAGAGTACTTTTCCTGTCTTATCCGGTGTCTTGTGTGAACTTAAGTCTGCTCTCTCTTTCTATCCTTTCTCTCGGAGGACCTGAGACCTTGGACCATGCTTCAGGACTACCTGCCATGATGACTCCTTGCTGTCCCCAGTCCACCCGGCATTGCTGCTATTCCAGTTTCAACTGTTCTGCCTGCGGCTATGGAACCCTAAACTGTTCATTTTTACTCGAGGTGCTGTCCTGTTGCACTCTCTACAACCACTGTGATCTCCACCCGGCACAGCCAGAAGAGGACTGGCCACCCCTCATAGCCTGATTCCTCTCTAGGTTTCTTCCTAGGTTTTGGCCTTTCTAGGGAGTTTTTCCTAGCCACCGTGCTTCTACACCTGCATTGCTTGCTGTTTGGGGTTTTAGGCTGGGGCTATATAAATAGATTTGATAGAGGACTGAGCGTCTTCCAAATATTGAAAGTGTGTAAATAGTTACAAAATAACATGGGTAACTAGTGGCCAAATTGGTGAAGGTATACACTTTGAAACAAATAACTATATACAAAATACCAAAATGGTATTATAACACACGCCCCCCAAAAAATGTAGAAAAATAAATGCATTTTTTTTTTTGAAAAAAGATTTAAAAATATATATATATTTTTTATCAAAAAATGTTTTTTTGCAAAAAAAAATGCATTTATTTTTCTACATTTTTTGGGGGCGTGTGTTATAATACCATTTTGGTATTTTGTATATAGTTATTTGTTTCAAAATGTATACCTTCACCAATTTGGCCACTTGGGTACATTTGGGCTACTTGTGTGGGACACCTGGGTGACTTTATGAAAAATGAAGTCTTTTGGAAGTCATCATTCTGAAACTTTGCACAAGTACTGTTGCCCTCTTATATTTTTCACTGAAATTGTCCTCATCCTATCTGAATGTTTGTTTTATCTTGTTCATTTTAAAGGTGATACAAAAAAAAAAAAAAATTAAAACGTATGTTTTTTTCCCATTGTTTTATCTAAACCAGATCTATTGTGTTTTATTCTCCTACATTCAATTCAGATTTACAAACTTCAGAGTGTTTTCTTTCAAATGGTACCAAGAATATGCATATCCTTGGTTCTGTGCCTGAGCTACAGGCTGTTAGATTTGGGTATGTCTTCAGGCGGAAATTGCACAAAGTAGGGGGGGAGCTCTATTAAATGTTAACTTTTTTACATGGCACTTTCTTCACCAACACTGTGTTTTTGCATTATTGAAACCAAATTGAGCATGTTTCATTATTTATTTTAGACTAAATTGATTTTACTTATGTATTATATTATGTTAAAATAAGTGTTCGTTGTTCATTCAGTATTGTTGTAAATGTCATTATTTTTAAAAAAAATATATAAAAATAAAAAAATTTTTTTTACATTGGCAGATTAAATCGGTATCGGCTTTTTTTTGGTCCGCCAATAAATCGGTATCGGCATTGAAAAAAATCATAATCGGTCAACCTCTAGTCTGGAGAGACCTGAAAATAGCTGTGCAGCGACACTCCCCATCCAACTTGACAGAACATGAGAGGATCTGCAGCGAAGAATGGGAGAAACTCCCCAAATACAGGTGTGCCAAGCTTGTAGCGTCATACCTAAGAAGACTCGAGGCTGTAATCACTGCCAAAAGTTGCTTCAACAAAGTACTGAGTAAAAGGTATGAATGCTTATGTAAATGTGATTTCAGATGTTTATTTTTTATAAATGTGGGGGGGAAAAAAACAGTTTTTGCTTTGTCATTATGGGGTATTGTTTGTAGATTGATTAGGGAAAAAACTATTTAATCCATTTTAGAATAAGGTTGTAACGTAAATAAATGTGGAAAAAGTTAAGGGGTCTGAATACTTTCCAAATGCACTGTATTTCAGTCTGTGCAAAACAGTCCTATAGTTCTGCATCCGCTTTATCGCACCTCTTCTATACTGAGCGAGTCACTGGTACTTCCTGTTTGACTTTTGCTTGTAAGCAGGAATCAGGAGAATAGAGTTATGGTCAGATTTGCCAAATGGAGGGCAAAATGGAGAGAGAGCTTTGTATGCCTTGCTGTGTGTGGAGTAAAGGTGATCAAGCGTTTTTTTATTTGCACAGGTGACATGCTGGTAGAAATTAGGTAAAACAGATTTAAGTTTTCCAGTCTATGTGCAGTTATCAGTCCCAGTGAGAGAGGTAACCACCGGTAAAACTGTATTTGTCCTCTGCTTATCTCTCCAGTGTGATTCAGACGGGTTGGCACTGTCACCCAGACAGCCCCTTCAGGAAGTGACTGACAGACACCCTCTCCCCCAATGGTGCCTGAAAGGTTTTGATAGTGTAACCATGTGATTCTCACTCCACGTCTACAGCCTTTAAAGATAACTGTTAAGACAACGTAGTAATTCCATGGAAAAGCGTTTCAAAAATAAACAAATTAATTGGACCAAAGACTGGAAGTGAATGTTAGCAGGACATAAAATTTGACATCAAAACACAAAATCGTGAATGAATTTCAGTTATCATCTCAACAAACACATAGCATAACTGTTTTACGGTCATTCAAATCCATGAAAAAGTTTTCAAATTATCAACAGCCACTGTATGACTTGATGTCCCGACATCTGGTCGCGTTCTCAAGGCTAATCCTGTAGAATCACCAACCGCACTGGTCCAATGAATGCGTTCATTCCCCAACGTTGCCGCATGGAATTATTGTTGTCTTAACCTGTATTTTTGTTCGACCTAGGTTTCTGTGTGTGAAGCCATGGGAACTGTCACTTCAGAGAACATCAATGACCACAGCACCAAGTACTGTGTTACTGTTAAATCATTTTAGTATTTTTCTTCACCTGATTTTCACTTCACAGAGAACATCAATGACCACAGCAAAGTGTTTACCGTTAAATCATATTAGTATTTTGACAGCCCTTTCCTCCACAGGCAGAATAACAACCCTGGACCAGTATAATCCCCAAAGCGGGCCGATGGAGAGTGTTCTGGCTACAAGGACACAGCTGCCCTGTTCTCTCACAGCTGAGTCGAATACAATCCCTACCCCCTCCTCAGGATGACTTCACCGATGTTTAGCAGGATCAATCTGGCTCAAAAACATGCGGCCTCCGGACGACAACAGTAAATGTTAGGGAAAGGGTTTCCTTCAAGAGATGCACTTTCGCTTGTATATCAAGCAGCAGCCCATGTCCGTTTCCAGGATATAAAAAGTAATCACACAAAATGGTACTGTACACATTGGCCACTCAGGGTCCTGTTATTGTGTTTCTTCAGGTCAAGCTGTGCCGTTGTATTCAGCTAGCCACAACACGATGAATGAGAATCTGTCCCATGCGCTTGGTGTTACCTCAAACTACTTGTCCATTGTAAAGTGCTGCAGCTACTGTGTATGCAGGTAATACAAAGTTTTCCCCGTCTTAGCATGTAGAATATCGACTGAACATTGAGCTGTTCAGCTCGTCTGCTTCACAATTGTGAGTTGACCTGCACAAGGACTCTTGTCCGACAGGTCTGATACAGGTTCTGGGAATCAGTGATTGCAAATTGCATTAAGCAGACAGGCTCTGTCAAGTGTGTTCATAAATTGATAATATCTCTTCTATTAAGATTCCTCAGTCACTCAGCAGTTCGGTAGCTACCCAGGTAAATAAAGCATCTGGGAGTTAGCCTAGGCCATGGAAGTGGGCAGAAGATAACCAATGGCTTTGCTGTGTTTCATCTCAAGTGTTTTCCACCAGTACAAGGTCACATGCATATGCATCCACATCCGTGTCTGAAAATGCTGAGAAAACCTGAACAGATCCTCTTTTCAAGGAATCCCGTGTTATTGACCACTGTGGGAATTGACTATCATAGCATGCAGACTAGAGGTGGACCGATTAAATCAGAATGGCCGATTAATTAGGGCCGATTTCTATTTTTCATAACAATCGGAAATCTGTATTTTGACACACCGATTTGGCTGATTTAAAAAAAAAAAATTAACATCTTTATTTAACTAGACAAGTTAAGAACACATTCTTATTTTCAATAATGGCCTAGGAACAGTGGGTTAACTGCCTCGTTCAGGGGCAGAACGACAGATTTTCACCTTGTCAGCTCAGGGGGATCCAATCTTGCAACCTTACAGTTAACTAGTCCAACGCTATAACCACCTGCCTCTCGTTGCACTCCACGAGGAGACTGCCTGTTACGCGAATGCAGTAAGACAAGGTAAGTCACTAGTTAACTACACATGGTTGATTATATGACTAGTTTATCTAGTGTCCAGCGTTGCATATAATCTGACTGAGCATACAAGCATACAAATATCTGACTGAGCGGTGGTAGGCAGCAGCAGGCTCGTAAGCATTCATTCAAACAGCACTTTCGTGCGTTTTGCCAGCAGCTCTTCATTGTGCATCAAGCATTGCGCTGTTTATGACTTCAAACCTATCAACTCCTGAGATGAGGCTGGTGTAACCAAAGTGAAATGGCTAGCTAGTTAGCGGGTTGCGCGCTAATAGCGTTTCAAACGTCACTTGCTCTGAGACTTGGAGTGGTTGTTCCCCTTGCTCTGCATGGGTAACGCTGCTTCGAGGGTGGCTATTGTCGTTGTGTTGCTGGTTCGAGCCCAGGGAGGAGCGAGGAGAGGGACGGAAGCTATACTGTTACACCGGCAATACTAAAGTACCTAATAAGAACATCCAATAGTCAAAGGTTAATGAAACACAAATGGTATAGAGGGAAATAGTCCTATAATTCCTATAATAACTACAACCTAAAACTTCTTACCTGGGAATATTGAAGACTCATGTTAAAAGGAACCACCAGCTTTCATATGTTCTCATGTTCTGAGCAAGGAACTTAAACGTTAGCTTACATGGCACATATTGCACTTTTACTTTCTTCTCCAACACTTTGTTTTTGCATTATTTAAACCAAATTGAACATGTTTCATTATTTATTTGAGGCTCCTGGGTGGCGCAGTGGTTTAAGGGCGCTGTACTGCAGCGCCAGCTGTGCCACCAGAGACTCTGGGTTCGCGCCCAGGCTCTGTCGTAACTGGCCGCGACCGGGAGGTCCGTGGGGCGATGCACAATTGGCCTAGCGTCGTCCGGGTTAGGGAGGGTTTGGCCGGTAGGGAAATCCTTGTCTCATCGCGCACCAGCGACTCCTGTGGCGGGCCGGGCTGTGTTAAGAAGCAGTACGGCTGGTTGGGTTGTGTATCGGAGGACGCATGACTTTCAACCTTCGTCTCTCCCGAGCCCGTACGGGAGTTGTAGCGATGAGACAAGATAGTAGCTACTAAAACAATTGGATACCACGAAATTGGGGAGAAAAAGGAGTAAAATTCACATACATATGAATTTTACTCCTTTTTCTCCCCAATTTCGTGGTATATATATAGCGAAAGTATTCGGCCCCCTTGAACTTTGCGACCTTTTGCCACATTTCAGGCTTCAAACAAAGATATAAAACTGTATTTTTTTGTGAAGAATCAACAACAAGTGGGACACAATCATGAAGTGGAACGACATTTATTGGATATTTCAAACTTTTTTAACAAATCAAAAACTGAAAAATTGGGCGTGCAAAATTATTCAGCCCCTTTACTTTCAGTGCAGCAAACTCTCTCCAGAAGTTCAGTGAGGATCTCTGAATGATCCAATGTTGACCTAAATGACTAATGATGATAAATACAATCCACCTGTGTGTAATCAAGTCTCCGTATAAATGCACCTGCACTGTGATAGTCTCAGAGGTCCGTTAAAAGCGCAGAGAGCATCATGAAGAACAAGGAACACACCAGGCAGATCCGAGATACTGTTGTGAAGAAGTTTAAAGCCGGATTTGGATACAAAAAGATTTCCCAAGCTTTAAACATCCCAAGGAGCACTGTGCAAGCGATAATATTGAAATGGAAGGAGTATCAGACCACTGCAAATCTACCAAGACCTGGCCGTCCCTCTAAACTTTCAGCTCATACAAGGAGAAGACTGATCAGAGATGCAGCCAAGAGGCCCATGAGCACTCTGGATTAACTGCAGAGATCTACAGCTGAGGTGGGAGACTCTGTCCATAGGACAACAATCAGTCGTATATTGCACAAATCTGGCCTTTATGGAAGAGTGGCAAGAAGAAAGCCATTTCTTAAAGATATCCATAAAAAGTGTCGTTTAAAGTTTGCCACAAGCCACCTGGGAGACACACCAAACATGTGGAAGAAGGTGCTCTGGTCAGATGAAACCAAAATTGAACTTTTTGGCAACAATGCAAAATGTTATGTTTGGCGTAAAAGCAACACAGCTCATCACCCTGAACACACCATCCCCACTGTCAAACATGGTGGTGGCAGCATCATGGTTTGGGCCTGCTTTTCTTCAGCAGGGACAGGGAAGATGGTTACAATTGATGGGAAGATGGATGGAGCCAAATACAGGACCATTCTGGAAGAAAACCTGAGTCTGCAAAAGACATGAGACTGGGACAGAGATTTGTCTTCCAACAAGACAATGATCCAAAACATAAAGCAAAATCTACAATGGAATGGTTCAAAAATAAACATATCCAGGTGTTAGAATGGCCAAGTCAAAGTCCAGACCTGAATCCAATCGAGAATCTGTGGAAAGAACTGAAAACTGCTGTTCACAAATGCTCTCCATCCAACCTCACTGAGCTCGAGCTGTTTTGCAAGGAGGAATGGGAAAAATTTCAGTCTCTCGATGTGCAAAACTGATAGAGACATACCCCAAGCGACTTACAGCTGTAATCGCAGCAAAAGGTGGCGCTACAAAGTATTAACTTAAGGGGGCTGAATAATTTTGCACGCCCAATTTTTCAGTTTTTGATTTGTTAAAAAGTTTGAAATATCCAATAAATGTCGTTCCACTTCATGATTGTGTCCCACTTGTTGTTGATTCTTCACAAAAAAATACAGTTTTATATCATTATGTTTGAAGCCTGAAATGTGGCAAAAGGTCGCAAAGTTCAAGGGGGCGAATACTTTCGCAAGGCAGGCACTCTGTATATATATATGTGTGTATATATATATATATATATATATATATATATATATATGAATTTTACTCCTTTTACTTATTTTTTTAATTTTTTTTATGTTTATATATGATTTATATTTATATAGTTATTTATTTATTTATTTTTATTATTATTATTTATTTTATTATTATTGTTATTTTTTATTTTTTTATTTTTTTAAATCGTCCGATTAATCGGTATTGGCTTTTTTGGTCCTCCAATAATCTGAATAATTGTTGAAAAATCATAAATCGGTCGACCTCTAATGCAGACTACCCAAGGTTGTGTTGAGTGCTAGAGCTCCAGACATCCAGAGTTCCCACACTCTGCCACAGCCTGAGGGGTAGTGAGGAGATCATATCCGAGTAATCTTGGAGAGACAACAGGAATGTCTAATCATGAAGGATTTGGTTACGCAAAGAATCCCTCTTCTGAAGTCATTCCAGCGGGGTTTGATCGGGTAAGGAAAAGCAATCAAGGTGGATATTCGATAACACCTGGGAAAGAAACATTCTACAATGCTTTGAGAAACAATTAACCAGGGCCAAAGGTCACCAAAAGGTTAAACAGTGAGGTCACATCATGCCATCTTTCCCATGAAGGTCAACAAGTAACTCTGTAAGGCGTGTTTCCTCAGGTATTTTATTACTTGTGTATTAACAACATTATGTGGCACCTGCATGACAGTGTCTCCTTTAAAAAAAGGCAGCGCATGCTATCACGCAAGCTATCAATGACTTGTTTTGCAACACGTTGATATGTGTTTGAAATAAACTATGAATTGCTCCTGCTCTCTGGTAACAATTCTAGAGATTTGAATTCATGTCTTTTTTTGTGTCCTTTATTTAACCAGGAAAAGTCAATGAGATTGACATGTATTTTCCAAGTGAGCCCTGGTCAATATGGTAAAAGTGCTAATTAGGTACAGTAGGTGGTTTTCTAGGCTATGTAAACAGCATACCAGATATTATTGATGCAGCATGGATATGCATGGGATGGAGGGGAAAAATGTAGGGGTTGGGGCTTCAAGATAAAGTTACTACCTTTAGAGTAAGGATTCTTAGTTCTATCTACTGCCAATTCCTGGAAGAGCAGATTGTATCACATTGCTTGCCCAGGCCGGAATAGAAAATATCGAGCCATGGGGAAACATCAGAAACACGGACAGATAGGGTTTCTAATGGATCCACGTCACAACGTACAGCCAGGGACAGTGAGACAAGGCTATATGGTTTCTAATGGATCTACGTCACAACGTACAGCCCAGGGACAGTGAGACAAGGCTATATGGTTTCTAATGGATCCACGTCACAACGTACAGCCCAGGGACAGTGAGACAAGGCTATATGGTTTCTAATGGATCCACGTCACAACGTACAGCCCAGGGACAGTGAGACAAGGCTATATGGTTTCTAATGGATCCACGTCACAACGTACAGCCCAGGGACAGTGAGACAAGGCTATGGTTTCTAATGGATCCACGTCACAACGTACAGCCCAGGGACAGTGAGACAAGGCTATATGGTTTCTAATGGATCCACGTCACAACGTACAGCCCAGGGACAGTGAGACAAGGCTATATGGTTTCTAATGGATCCACGTCACAACGTACAGCCCAGGGACAGTGAGACATGGCTATAGGTTCAGCTTTCTCAATGTTTATTTACCTTTCCTTCCTGCCCCACTGAGAAGATTACAGGCCAAGTCAATCACCCTGTTGATATTGGGGAACAGGATCCTTGCCCTGACAACACAGACAATACATGCTGTGACAGCAGCGTGTCAGTTAGCACATAAAATAACCAGCACAGCAGACTCAAACTGTTCAGACATGGGTGGCTCTCAGTTTCACAACAAATCTCCCATGAAACGTTACACTGCTGGTTTTAGCCTCCCCCTTTCCTCAAGAGTAAATAGAATCAGAGCAGGGTTTGAGATGAATGGTGTCACACTGCTGGCACCCTCTGGCCATGACAGGAAATACATCTGGACACGGGCTCGGTGATCTGGACACGGGCTCGGTGATCTGGACACGGGCTCTGTGATCTGGGCTCTGTGATCTGGACACGGGCTCGGTGATCTGGACATTTCTGACAAGTTATAAATAGCTCTCTAAGGTGTTCAATGACTAACATGACAAGAGGAACTGATGATTCACTACTCAGTCAGTCCCCCCCACCCGCCGACCACTCGCGCCCCTCACAGTTTGGGAATCACTAAGCAAAGGAAGTGGCTCTGGGCTTTAAATGGGTTTCACATCTCTGTTCTCTCCCTCTCTAGCTCAGGATAGAACACATGCCAATGTTCCATTCAGAGAACACTAAATTCTCCACGTATGTGACTCTACTGTTACAAAATAGAAGTTTAATTTCTTCCGTGTCAAGTGGACAGCTGAGTCACTACCATGTGTGTGGTGACATGAGAAAGGATCTGGTTAATCAACTGCAGTTCTCACAGACCACTTGTCACTTGTTAGAGAATAAGAACAGAGTGGAGTGAGGAACGGAGCTTGCATAATTTGGCTGGAGCAGATCAAAAAAAAATTTGGGAGCGTCGGTCTTCTCTTTCGATTACATTTTGCGCCAACTTTATTCCAGTGGCACTCAGCCATGAGCTCTGGGCATGCTCTGCCCAGCATATTTAATTTCCTACATCACTGTTCTTTTAAAATTAGGCCTTTTCTGTTTATTTATTTTAGCCTACCTCAGCATTAAATGAGCAGAGATGTTGATATGAGTGGACCATGAAATAGGTCACAGCCTGTGTCATCGATGGCCAGACAACTCGGCAGGACACACGACAGCATCAGAGACATTTGACCACATAAAAAATATAATAATAAATAAATAAAAAAGTACATTTTTAACAGAAGTTTTCTATCAACTGTAAAATGTGAGCGCAACAGAGCCACAGTTACAACGGAAGTATCTGATCATCAACCAATTATAGGAAAGTTGTATTTTTTTAACACAGGTAGGCCCTGGTTCAATAGAATTCCCAAATTTGTACAAATTCATAAAAACAAAAATGGTGGTTTCATTTTGGTATCCATTTTGAATTAGGCGAGCGGGACGGGCAATACCCTGTGAACGCAACCATCCCTTCCACCTTTCTTCCGGATCACATCCCCTAGTCTTTTGAATGGGCTTCACAATGACGTCAAAACACTTGTGAAAACACAGTAATTGAAGACATACACTGAGTAGACCAAACATTAGGAACACCTTCCAAATGTTGAGTTGAACCCCCTTTTGATCTTCAGAACAGCTTCAGTTCATCGGGGCATGGACTCTACAAGGTATCGAAAGCGTTCCACAGGGATGTTGGCTCCAATGCTTCCCACAGTTGTCCTTTGGGTGGTGAACCATTACTGATACACATGGGAAACTGTTGAGCGTGAAAAACCCAGCAGCGTTGCAGTTCTTGACACAAACCGGTGTGCCTAGTACCTACTACCATAACCCGTTTAAAGGCACTTCAATCTGTTATCACCTTCTTGACACCCTCAAACCAATGCTCCTGTCACCTTCTACCATACCAGAAGATCAAAGGCACTTAAATATTTTGTCTTGCCCATTCACCCTCTGAATGGCACACATGCACAATCTATGTCTCAATTGTCTCAAGAATTAAAAATCCTTCTTTAACCTGTCTCCTCCCCTTCATCTACACTGATTGAAGTGGATTTAACAGGTGACATCAATAAGGGATCATAGCTTTCATGGAAAGAGCAGGTGGTCTTCAAACTTTTGACTGGTACTATATATAATTATATTTGTGTTTGTGGATGAATTTACTCCTGCCAATTGCCTTTTAATTTTTTAGCTTAAAAAGACCATTGCACTACGTTTATGCCCATTGAAGACCATTCAAAAAGCTTACAAATGCTTTAAAAACTACAAGGCTGGGGGGGGCAGTTACTTCCTAGTGACCTTCACAGCATATCACCTTAGAGATGTCATGTTCCTCAAAGTTAACGGGCCGTGATTGGGTGAGTCCCATCGGGCAGCGCGCAATTGGCCCAGCGTCGTTTGTGTTTGCCGGTGTAGGCCGTCATTGTAAATAACCATTTGTTTATAACTGACTTGCCTAGTTAAATAAAAAAGGTACAATTTACAATAAATCAAATAAATATATTTTTTTATTTGATTGTAATGCCAACCCTGTCAAGGAAAAAAAAAGACAAAACTGAAGGAGAGACACAGCTACTGTGAGAAGGCAGTCACAGGTTGTGGAAAATAAGTTAATTTCAAAACACTCAAGACTTGTTGCTCTCTCTCTCTCTCTCTCCCTCTCTCCATGGTCAGGGACAACCGTGTGTATAAATTACAGGAAGCTCTGTGAAACAAGTGACTCTACACATGTGTCTAATGACAGTGACTGTGTTGAGCCTTGAGTCAGAAGTAGTCTATCCAGACCAGCGAGCCCTCATCAAAACCTTTGTAATGCCTGGCGTCCCAGACATCTGTAGCATGTGTCCCTAATGTACAATAATAATAAATAATAATCATGCCAATTAGCAGATGCTTTTTAGCCAAAAGCGACTTATACAGTCATGTATGTGTTTATTGTTCCCTAATTTTACCAGGTAAGTTGACTTACAAAACATTATGTACAGATGGTCCTGGGAATCAAACCTACTATCCTGGCGTTGCAAGCCCCCCGCTCCGCTAACTGAGCTACAGAGCTCCCCCGCTCCGCTAACTGAGCTACAGAGCTCCCCCGCTCCGCTAACTGAGCTACAGAGCTCCCCCGCTCCGCTAACTGAGCTACAGAGCTCCCCCGCTCCGCTAACTGAGCTACAGAGCTCCCCCGCTCCGCTAACTGAGCTACAGAGCTCCCCCGCTCCGCTAACTGAGCTACAGAGCTCCCCCGCTCCGCTAACTGAGCTACAGAGCTCCCCCACTGAGCTACAGAGCTCCCCCGCTCCGCTACAGAGCTCCCCCGCTCCGCTAACTGAGCTACAGAGCTCCCCGCTCCGCTAACTGAGCTACAGAGCTCCCCGCTCCGCTAACTGAGCTACAGAGCTCCCGCTCCGCTAACTGAGCTACAGAGCTCCCCGCTCCGCTAACTGAGCTACAGAGCTCCCCCGCTCCGCTAACTGAGCTACAGAGCTCCCCCGCTCCGCTAACTGAGCTACAGAGCTCCCCCGCTCCGCTAACTGAGCTCCCCCGCTCCGCTAACTGAGCTACAGAGCTCCCCCGCTCCGCTAACTGAGCTACAGAGCTCCCCCGCTCCGCTAACTGAGCTACAGAGCTCCCCCGCTCCGCTAACTGAGCTACAGAGCTCCCCCGCTCCGCTAACTGAGCTACAGAGCTCCCCCGCTCCGCTAACTGAGCTACAGAGCTCCCCCGCTCCGCTAACTGAGCTACAGAGCTCCCCCGCTCCGCTAACTGAGCTACAGAGCTCCCCCGCTCCGCTAACTGAGCTACAGAGCTCCCCCGCTCCGCTAACTGAGCTACAGAGGACAGAAGACACTTAGGACCAATTCCATTTAAAATCAATAAGTACATGGATAACTGCTGTATAATCTGCAACTGCAGGTCAAAACCCTTTTTCTACCACAGTAGATTGGGTTCAAGAGAGTTCAGTTGTTTTAAGCAATTGTCTTTGACAGAGTAGATTGTTTTTCGTGGGTTAGAATGTCTTTGACGTGGTAAATTGTCTTTGACGTGGTAAATTGTCTTTGACGTGGTAAATTGTCTTTGACGTGGTAAATTGTCTTTGACGTGGTAAATTGTCTTTGACGTGGTAAATTGTCTTTGACGTGGTAAATTGTCTTTGACGTGGTATATTTTATAGAGCAATTTTTTTCTAAATTTCCAAATTCCAATGTCAACGGAGTAAGCAACACTCCTTGAAATGTTTTGAGGATAAAAAAAAGTTATGGTTCTGTTTTGTTGTCATATTGTTTTTGTTTTTTACCAAATAGGCTTACGGTTTGTGTGCTGAAACTCTGAAGACCATTTCCTATCAGTGTAATGTGGGAAAACACTGATCTATCAAAGATAAATGATTTCAATGCCAAGGGATCATCTTGTCCCCAATCCACCAGTCATATCTTCTTTGGAGGGTGATTTGATTTACAGACTTACCCCTTATCACTAAATGCATTAGAATAGATTAAATGTTGGAATGGAGTTATTATTAAAGCATTGATTAAAATATCAAGTTTATTGATGAAAGGAGATAGAGGAAACAGATTCCCGAATAGAAGGGAACTGGAAAATACGAGCCGAGATAACATAAACTATTCAATATGTGCTTCACACACTGAAACACAAACACAAACACACGTTCTCTTTCTCTCTTGACATTTCATGACATTTCATTTGACAGTTTGAATTCATTTGCATGGCTGTCAATATCTTCAAATTAAAAACATGTTCAGCAACCAGGTTCCAACTTGCCCTTTTAATAACAGCTCTATGAGCATGCTTCCCATGCCACAATAACTCTGGATAGTCTTGGGCACTCCCCAAATACACTCAGGAAAGCCAATTAAAATACTGAACTCACTACTTTTGATTCTATATTCAGAAACAGTGGATAGTCTCCTCATGAACAGGCAAGAGGTTGTAGGTGTCCAGACTGCATAAGTTCCCAAAATTAGACTAGTGATGCAGTTTATTTGTGAGAATATAGTCACTTATAGCACAGTTTTCTATATTCAGGAGACCAACTACTGGCTGAAATAGGGTAAGGGTTGTAAATGATCTATTCCTCAACATGATTATCCCTGGTGATGCTTTTTGACATTTCAGTCTAATTTTAGAGGAGTGACAATTTCATTACAACCTGTTGCCATGCAACACCTGCCGTGTGGTAGGTGAGACGCAAACAGGCAAAGCTAATGTTATACATAATTGCTATGATAATATTAAATGTGACAAAATTATTAATTATGACTATCATCAACTACAGTTGTGCATTAAAAGGAGAACAGAAACACGTATGTAGCAAAAAGAGCATTGATGTCATGGAGAAGTAGGTTAATTAGTGATATCTTCAATTAGCTATGATCACTCTGAAAATCGAATAGGTAAATTCTGCGCGTGCTGTACCCTGGACGATAAACAGACGTCATTTCAGCTCGTGCCTAATGTATCTGGAAAGTGCCGTACATAAAGTTCTGTAAGGACACCCGGGGTTACGTAACCATAAACAACCCAAAGTGAAATACACAGCTAATCCCCACTAGATAATAACGGGCTGAGTCGGGGACAGGTAAAATCTTACCGTATCTGTTGGGCTCTCTACTGTACTCGAGGATAGGAACAGAATCTTGTGGGTCTATGGAGTCGCCTTCAGCCCCTCCGCTGTCAGGTACAGGATCATTTTTGACCCCGTCGTCATCCTGACCGACACGGACGACCACAAACCTCTCGCTCATGTCCCTCCTGCGTCTGCCCTTATGACACTTCTCACCGTGGAGAAAAACTTCAGGCTGAAACCGGCTTTGCGTTGTGATTGAAACTCCCAGTCCGGTCGACTAGCGGGATGACAATGTACAGGACACGCGCTAATCCTTTCGATTGATTACACTCGAGGCGTGTCCATCCCTTCGTGTTCTCTCATTGGCTGGGGGGGCTCGCAAACCGGTGCGAAATATAATTCAGAATTGGGTAATTGGTTTTGAAAGACCTGTTATCGTCTATGTTGATGAGTTGATATAACACAAAGTATTGTTTGTCATGTTTGGGGCAACTAGAACAGCTGTACCCACCCTACTTTTATTGAAACGTAAATAACTTGATATAAATGAATGCAGGACCAATGAGAAAAATAGCGTATGAGCAAAATGGGATTAAAAATGTAAAATAAAATAAAAATATAGGACAAAACACACATCACAACAAGAGAGACACCACAACACTAGATAAAGAGAGACCTAGACAACAACATAGCATGGCAGGAACACATGAAAACACAACATGGTGGCAACACAACATGGCAGCAACACAACATGGCAGCAGCACAAGATATGGTACAAACATGATTGGGCACAGACAACAGCACAAAGGGCAAGAAGGTAGAGACAACAATACATCACACGAAGCAGCCACAACTGTCAGTAAGACTGTCCATGATGGAGAGTTGGAGATAAAACAGTCCAGTTTGAGTGTTTTTTGCAGATAGTTCCAGTCGCTAGCTGCAGCGAAATGAAAAGAGGAGCGACCCAGCAATTTCGGGCGGCTGGATAGCCTAGTGGTTAGAGTGTTGGACTAGTAAGTGGAAGGTTGCAAGTTCAAATCCCCAAGCTGACAAGGTACAAATCTGTCGTTCTGCCCCTGAACAGGCAGTTAACCCACTGTTCCTAGGCCGTCATTGAAAATAAGAATTTGTTTTTTAACTGACTTGCCTAGTTAAATAAAGATAAAATAAATGTGTGTGCTTTGGGGACCTTTAACAGAATGTGTCTGGCAGAACGGGTGTTGTATGTGGAGGATGAGGGCTGCAGTAGGTATATCAGATAGAGGGGAGTGAGGCGAATGTGAACTGTAACTCTGAAAAAAAATATTTGAAATTGTATTGAATGTTGCGTTTATATGTTTTGTTCAGTACTCATTCAACGGATAGGCTACATAAATAAACCACGTCTGTTAGTTTTTTTTGTTCGCGTTCATGATAGGCT